>NC_047134.1:1969921-2142199 GCF_009829125.3 Periophthalmus magnuspinnatus | reverse complement strand
TCTGTCCTATAGGCAGCTGCTTTAGACACAGTTGGTATTTCCAAAGAAGATCACAAAAATATGAAAAAAAACCTCAATTATACCTGAAGTAAGATGGAAGAAAGCAAATATTCTAATAGTTTAATATTGTCAACTTAAACTCCTAAGTCGACTTAACGTGGAGTACTGCTAAAAAACATAAGTAAAAGAACGATATGATAAAACTATTCAGAAAAGTACACTTTCTTGGAACTTCTCATAAATAAATAAAACTGAGTATATGTTCCTCTGTTCTCTCATCTCTGGAGCTCCCATCGCAGAGGCCCGTCCCGTGAGCTGGAGCGTCCCAGATTCGGCGCTCTGGAGTGGGCTAACCTGAGCGAGTATCCTGGGCCGCAGCAGCTCCGTGGAGAGGCGGCCATTCACAGATCAAACACACTTTAACCTGCCTCACTCTGGGTAATGTGTTTAAACTACACAAGAGTGTTTAAGGCATCAGTAAAGTGAGCGATACACACACATGCACACACCCACACATACACACACACCCCCACACCCCTACACACACACATGCACACACTCACACATATACACACACACCCACCCCCTCACACATATACACACACACACATGCACACACTCACACATATATACGCACACACTCACACATATACACACACATGCACACACACGCATATACACACACATGCACACTCTCACACATATATACGCACACACTCACACATATACACACACACCCCCACCCCCTCACACATATACACACACACACATGCACACACTCACACATATACACACACATGCACACTCTCACACATATATACGCACACACTCACACATATACACACACATGCACACACACGCATATACACACACATGCACACACTCACCCCTACACACACACATGCACACTCCCACACATACACACACACACATGCACACACTCACACATATACACACACATGCACACCCCTACACATATACACACACACACATGCACACCCCCACACATATACACACACATGCACACACTTACACCTATACACACACACACATGCACACTCCCACACATACACACACTCACACATACACACATGCACACACTCACAAATATCCACACACATGCACACATATACACACACATGCACATACTCACACATACACACACATGCACACACTCACACACATGCACCCCCTCACACACATGCACACACTCACACATATACACACACACATGCACACCCCTACACACACATGCACACCCCCACCCCTACACACACATGCACACACTCACACATATACACACACATGCACACACTCACACGTATACACACACATGCACACACTCACACATGCACACAACACACACTCACACATATACACACACATGCACACACACATATACACACATACACATGCACACACTCACACATATACACACACACCCCCACACGCTCACACATATGCACACACACATGCACACACAGACACATACATATAAACACACATGCACACGCGCACACATATACATACGCACACACATATACACAACTATCAAATCAAATCAAATCAAACTTTATTTATAAAGCACTTTTCATACAAAAAAAAAGTAACACAAAGTGCTTTACAAACCATTAAAATCAGTCCCACCCACCAAACCCACCCAGCCACCCGACAGCCCAACAACCCAACCCCAACACATCAATAATCATAACCAAACAACCCCCCACCCCAACACACACTCCCACCCCCCACCCCAACACATGTTAAAATACCTCAGTTTCATTTAAAATATGTTTAAGTGGAACAGGCTGGATAAAGATGAACCAGATGAGAAAGCACCACCAGAGGAACCATCTGCACCAGGAGCAGGGTCACCCACAGCCACAGGACACCAGCCCAGGGCCCCGAGAAGAGATGAGGTCAAGACCAAACCTCCAGGGCCCACGAGCCAGGGCCCAGCAGCCACAGCCAACCACAGCTCCCGGTGCAGAGGGCTCCTCAGAGGAAACACTGGCAAATCTAAAATGATTAAAAATAATAAAATAAGTCAAACCTAATAAATAAGGCAATAAATAATCAATAAATAATAAAATAATCAATAAATAATAAAATAAGTCAAAACTAAACAAGTAAATAAAACATAAGTAAAACATAAACACACTATAGTGGTGTAATGTAGCTGTTGCAAATGCTGATTCTTTTAAACTTTTCTTGTTTTCTTGTATATTTTTTGGGGGAAAAATAAATGCACTTGGGTCTGCACTGGACTAACTGTCTCAGCTCTGCTCTGTTCCTCTTTTAAACGCTAAAGTTGCTATCCGGACGATTACAAGTGGAAATGTAGTCCACTTTCAGACCTACAATAGTCCCGTTATAGATCTGGAATAGTCCCGTTATAGACCTGGAATAGTCCCGTTGTAGATCTAAAATAGTCCTGTTATAGATCTGGAATAGTCCTGTTATAGATCTGGAATAGTCCCGTTATAGACCTGGAATAGTCCCGTTATAGATCTGGAATAGTCCTGTTGTAGATCTAAAATAGTCCTGTTATAGATCTGAAATAGTCCTGTTATAGATCTGGAATAGTCCTGTTGTAGATCTAAAATAGTCCTGTTATAGATCTAAAATAGTCCTGTTGTAGATCTAAAATAGTCCTGTTATAGATCTAAAATAGTCCTGTTATAGATCTAAAATAGTCCTGTTGTAGATCTAAAATAGTCCTGTTATAGATCTAAAATAGTCCTGTTGTAGATCTAAAATAGTCCTGTTATAGATCTAAAATAGTCCTGTTATAGATCTAAAATAGTCCTGTTATAGATCTAAAATAGTCCTGTTATAGATCTAAAATAGTCCTGTTATAGATCTGAAATAGTCCTGTGCTGAAATAGGTGGTACTTGGAAAGACAAATCTTTTCTTTGGTGATAATTGTGTGAAAGGTTTGAGAGCCACAGGCCCAGAATGTTACACAGTATGGTATTAAACATGCCATTATTCAATAAGAATTTGAATTATTTAATTGTTCTAAAAAACTTGCTGAAAAAACATACATTCTTATGGTGAGTGGGCTTGTCTCTCCACAGATCTGACTTGAACCCTAGAATGTATATATAAATATTCCGTATACAGTGTTTGAAACTTGGCCCAGTGGTGCCAGCTGTTTGTCTCCATGGAGATGGATGAGTTTAAAGCCATATTGTGGAACATTCCGGACAAAGCATTGCAATCTGAATATCCATGGAGACAAGCGGATTTCTCCTCCAGAAAAGTTACATACTATACCTAGAAGACCCAGGACACTCTGGCCTGGGAACACCCTGGGGTCCCACTGGAGGAGCTGGAGGAAGTGTCTGGGGTAAGGGAAGTCTGAGAGTCCCTGCTCAGAATCCTGCCCCCATGACCCAGCTCCGGAGAAGAGGAAGAGAATGGATGGAGTATACCTTTAATACATCTGCTTCTAACGTGCACGTTGAAAATGGCGGTAACATGACTTTATTTTTAGTTATAATAAAAGCCAAAGTAAAATCTGTAACTGGACAAATAGCTTTAGAGTGAAGCTGTTTGGCCACTTCTTCAGTTCTGGTCAGATTACTGCTGGACACTGCCTTATATCTGTCTGAAGGGAGGAGCTAACGACACTGAAAGTGTAAAAAAAGCTTTTGTTTGCAGTTTATAGTTTCAGCCTTTATTATTTTTAGTGCTTTTATTTTGTCGCACGTCTTTTATTTTGAAAAAAACTAAACAAAAAACGTCCAGACCACTTCCGGCCTGCGCCTGCACCACGTGACCGCTGCTTAGCTACCGCCGAGCGTCGCTGTGTTTGCGGGACAGAGGCAGAGGAGGATGAAACCTGCGGAGCCCGGGATTCTCCGCTCTTTTCTGCGCTGTTTTTACGCCCGCAGATAAAACCTAAAGCCCGGGACGCGATGACAGCAGCGCGGGTAGTGTGTCCGCTCACCGCAGCCCCGCAAACCGCACGTTTGAGCGCGTCTCCTCTGTGCTAAAGCGCGGGTTTATCATGACAGGTAAACGGGAGTTAGCATGCTAGCACGTTAGCTCCAGGTCTACTCACGCGCCGCCGGACTGTGACAGGTTTGTGATGTTTGTGAAGTGAACTTTTCTGCACTCTCGCACTGTTTAAGAGCGTTATTTTATCAAACTTGTGTTGTCTTTGTTGCGTAACGCGGTGTAGTGGCTCAGCAGGTGTCTCAGTCTAAATCCCTGTGGTAATGATGTGTCTCTAATAGGATTGAGCCTCTCCATCCTGCCTGTGCCTGGGGTTGGAGGAGTAGCCAAGAAAACCAAGGATAACCTCTCTGTTAAAGCCAGTCAGAGAGGAATAAACGCAAATACGGATCCTTTTGTTTTGTAATAAGTTATAATCAACATGTTTACATAGTTTTACATGTGTAATTCAGGTAAATAACATAATAACATGATAATTACCTGCACTCATGCTCATCTCTCCAGTCTTCTGAACACATTACACATTTGAATACATCATTTTAATATTAGTTTTAGTGGTAAAGCTTCAACTACAGTGAGTATTTTAGTAGTCGACAATCTTTCAGTAATTCAGTAATCAGTAATCTTTTTACTGTTCACTACTTTTTTTAAATCAACAATTAGGAAAGATTAGTTTATTCGTCATTGCAGCCCCATATAAAGATTTTAATTTATTTTTTTTGTTTGTTTTGCTTAATGACAATCAGACAATATGCTCCCAGTGTGGCAGAATGTGCACATATGCGCCTGTAAATGTTGTGGATGCGAATCAAGCCTCACACGAAACATGAATGTCACAAAATGTCACTTTTTACTCTCTGTTTGGGAGATTACAGTCTGACTAAATAATCCAAGGCACGCTGTAAAAATTGGAGAATACGTGGTTCTGTGTTGGCCACATAAACAAGAACTTGAACTTGACTGAAAATAAGCACCAGCAGAGTGCATTTTCATTTATGGTTCTTCATTATATGATTATTTGTATTGTAGATTCTCACTGAAGCCATAAAAGTGAAGAGTGACACAAGTAAATGTAGCAAGCAAAAAAAAAAAATCAACTCAAATATCCACTCTTTGTGTTGAACCCTGGTTTGTGTTGTCATTTCTTGACCCTGATTCAACTGTGAAGTGAAAACCATGTTAGGAGCTTTCATCGTGAAGCTCATTGAGAGAAGGATGGAGGAAGGTTTGCAGCTCTGTAGATAAAGTAAAGGGAGGACACTCTGAGCATTTGAGTATAAAACATAAATATAAAACATTTGTCTGAGCTATTTAATTATTTCATTTTCTCTGTTATACAATTCCATATGTGTTGCATCACATGTGTGAAGTCTCCTGTGTGTTTATCAAATGCAGAAATTGCTAAATGTAAAGAAAAAACAGGTCTGTCCAAACTTTTGACTGGAAGTGTAAATGTGCGTTGTGTTAGTGCACTTCAGTACAGTTACAGCAGAGCTTTGGATTGTGTTGTGTAATCTCAGAGAATTTTTATCCTGATGTTAAACCACTGGAGATTTTAAAATGTTAATGTCTAAACTCAGCATTTGTTCCAAAGTATTCTAACTCAAGTATTTAACACTAGTGACCCAGCAGCTCATCTGGTTATTCCACTGTGCTTTTGTTGAGTTTTTTAAAAGGATCGATTATCAGCAATATCGGTATTGGCCAGATATTGAGCATTTTGCCAATATTTGGCACCAATATTTCTTCTGCACTGCTCCAGTCTCCGTTTGTTCCAGTTTGTCCTCAGTGCATCAGATTTGACTTTTGAGTAAATTATTGAAAATATGAATTTATATCCCAGATCAATACATTTTGTTATTGTTTTTACAAAAGCAATATATTATTTTGTAAATGTCACTATGAAATAACATAAATTTGGTGTGGACTATAGATTTTAAAAGCTTAATAACAGTACTGGCAAACATCGGTTATCAGCCACAACAACAAGAAAAACATTATATCGGCTCAAAAAAATCCATATCTGACCATCCCTACTTTTTGACATTGCTTTTGCGAATTTATCTGTCTCTGTATATGCTTTGCATGTCTGGCCACAAATGTACAGTTTGTGATGTTTGATCTTGAGCTCTATTGTTAAACATGATCATTGAATCTCTCTACAGGTTCCTAAGAGGACATGGGGAAACTACAGAGCAAGTTTCGCAAGAGATCTGATCTCTACAGGTAAAATGCTGACATTATTTAAGCTTAAAAACGTGATTGTCGTCAGCTGAAAGGAGTTCAAGCCTTAAAATTAATGTGACAAGTTTGTGGAGGCAATCCCAAAGAAATAATGAGAAAGTTGGACATTTGTGGATCATGAGTTTGGAGAGTTCTTTCATAAACAGTGAGTGTTGGTCACATAGGTCCCTTTCCTCTCAAATCATGACACCAAATTCTAGAGCGTGAACCTTTTGTTCAGATGATGTGGGCTGGTAAACATGTTTGTTCCACCTCGAGGGCCCCTGGGATAATTAGGACTTTCTGTGTTTTGCACCAAACACCAAGTGTGGTCAAGTGAAGTTTTATGTTTCAGTATTTCATAGTGTGATAAACTGTAAACCGTCACATTCACTGAGGTGAATGAAAATGTGTTTATGATCGACATTAACATGTTGTGTTACTGATTGTGCCGCGGTGATTAGTTGAAGTAATCCCTCATTTGTCCAGGACTAGTCCATGACACTTAGGCTGGACAAAGCCCTCAAAGTGTCGCGCTGTAGTCAGGATTCATTTGCTCCACATTCGCCGGTGATAAGCTACTATTGTAGCCACAGCTGCCCTGGGGCAGACTGATGGAATTGAGGCTGCCAATCTGCGCCATCGGACACCCACCAACACTCCCACCTACACACCACCTTCATCTTTTAATACTGCATGTATTTGTATGCCAGAATGTTAAGGAGTTTCCATAGTGACACAATGCACACATTAGCAAACACTATCAAAAAAGTTTTAAGATTGTCTGAAAACTAAAGAAAAAAAATACAAAATGGATTTAAACAGCACAGTTTCAGGAGCCTGTGATCAGTCTGAGTGTTCATGGTCCTGTTAAGAAGTTTGATTTTACACAAAAATGTGACAGTGACTAACTGTAAAACTGCTGGCTAATGCTAGCTAGCTTGGGACTTGTTTAAGCGTACAAAATTAGCTCACCGGTTGTGATTCCAGCTAAGTCAGTTCTTTATGGTCAGATTGTGTTCAAACAAAGGTGAGATTAAAGTCTAACAGCCTCAGAGCCTCTTGTGGTGAAGCAGCACAGCCTCATGTTGATGACATCAGCTGCAAAGGGTCAATTCTGCACAGTGTTTTGGGAATCATTTAAAGTAACATTTCAGACATTACAGCACAGAGCTAACTCAGAGAAAGAATTGATTTAAAAAAATGTCCAGATAACTGCCTTTACTGCCTAATTTTTTCCCCTAAAGAAGACATTTTACCACACAACCACCACTTTGCATTGGCGGTGATGCTAGCAAATGTTTTTGTTTTTTTTTTGTTTTTTTGACAGTACATTTTTTCACAATCAGGTTAAGGTTTGGATTAGGGTTCATGTTAGGTTCAGGAACAGGTAATTTAGCTAAGTTTACAGCTTTGGGTCAGACATGCTATCTGAGTCTTGGCAGAACTCGGGGTAAAAAAAATGATGCACCTTTTCCACCATGGACCTCACCTGGACGAATGAGGGATTACATCACCTGATCCACAATAGATGCATAACTCGCAAGACCGCTACAAGATTTATCACAACTGAATAAAAATCCCATTTACTGGTTACATGTTGAACCATTAATGAATTCTGCAGAACTTTTAGTCCTCCAGTATTGTCCATAAACACCAAAATATTCCATCTCCGTGGGCTGTTATTGTGTCTAAAATGGTAACCCTGTAGTGTTGACCTAAACAATAATGCTCTGAAATGCATGGGATTTTAGGCCTGAGCCCATACAGGGCGTAGGGCTTATTGCTTCCGCATGGGCCTATTGCTTCGCCCATGCACTCATCATTGCAGACTGTCTTCACGAAGTTGCACGGTTCGCGTGCAACTTCGTGGCAGCACCGCACCTTGCACAGACTCCTGTATCCTATATCCCTGACATGCATTAACAGGAGTCAATAGTAGGAGTCGCCCCCCGTCGCCCCCTGCACAGACTCCACTATCCTAGCAACCCATGCCGTAGGCATGGGACATGCATATTTGTTCTTGCTAGCATGTTCTTGCAACATTGAGTCAATGGGCGAAGCCCATTGACTCAATGTTGACGCACGCAGCGCGAAGTGCTCATGTTCCCAAACACACTCCTGGCATCGAGCCCTATCCAAGCCCCCATGCCACAGGCATGGGCCATCTTTGTTACTGCTAAAATGAATGGAAGTCAATGGGGAGGTCAATGGCGGACCCCGACGTCATGGCCCCATTGACCCCACGGTGACATGGGGAATGTCCAGAGCTTTCAAAAAACGTATAATATGTCATTGTAATGTTATCGGATATATTGTTTTTGCTCAAATTATTATTATTTTTGTTTATTTATTAGGGCCGAGCCCATACAGGGCGTAGGGCCTATTGCTTCGCCCAAGCACTCATCGTTGCAGACTGCACAGACCGCCCCCTGCACAGACTCCTGTATCCTAGCTTGTTCTTGCTAGCATGTCAGGTTATATTTTTTTCCCATTCATAGGAAAAATATTAGTTTCATGGAATAATGTGAAATTTGGCACCATGACTCTTCATGTCATCCTGATGAAAAAAGTCAATGGGACCCATGCAATTTGTTTCACTGGGTTGCCATGGTGATGCGCGAAAGCACCCATGTTATCCTAATGGGAAAATTTCCAAATTTTCATGCATTTCAAAGTCTTATAACGACTTATTACCATCAACGATGAACATAAAATTTGGCACAGTGATTCTTCAGGTTGTCCCTGTCAAAAAAAGTCCAGGGGGACAAGTTTGTATTTTGCACAGTGTTGCCATGGCGATGCCTGGAAAACCCATGTTTTTGCAATTTTGTGCATCAGCACTTCCAGTGTGTTTTGACTTGTTTGGTGTAAAGTGCAGCCCAAAGCCGCAATAAAAAAAGGGACAAGTGGCACGTCAGCGCCACCCACAGGGAGTGCCGGGTCGGCCGAGTGCGAAGCACAGCCCGCGAGGGCCGTTCGATGCCGCTTGCGGCTTTAATTGTATTTGTTCCTTGATTTGCTAGGTGTGCTTTGAAAAAAAAAATGTTAACGGTTTTGCACATGCATTTATTAGATTATTTATAAATCTTGAATGTCCAGAGCAATTTACCCAATGTATTCAGTGTTTCCCATAAGGTTTTACGTGTTAGCTATGTCCATTTATATACACAGTCTATGGATGGCACAAATAATTTTTCTTTAAATGATAGCGGAGCATGAATGTCACTTACTGCCTAGTCTCTTAACAGTTTATGATAATGCTAATATAGTCCAGTTTGTTTTTCTCCTGTAATAATGAAAAACACTGCTATTGTATAGTGTGATTTCAGAATGTTTTAGTGGAGTGTGTGCCTCAGAATTTTTTCATCTAAACTGTGTGCTGTAACTAAAAACATGGTTGAACAATACTATTCTTTTATCAGTTCATGTTTTCCTCTTGTCAAATGTTATAACCTCTAAAGAGTTAAAGATGTATGAATGTTTCCGTACTTGCGTGCCTTCTGTACAGTTGTGTTGTGCTGCGTGCAGGTCGTCCGAGGGGCAGAAGGACGACAGTGCCTTGGACAGTCAGGTGCAGCAGTATGAACCTGCTCACCAGGGCTCCATCAACGCTGTGGTGAGCCTGAGTCCAGAGGCCTGTGTGTCCGGGGGAAGTGACCAGGTCAGTGTGAGTGTGTCTGCTCTGTGGACGCCTCATACACACTCAAATGAACCAGGAGAACACTCAAACAGAAACATCTGTGCTGAGGCGGGACTTTGGTTGTTGTTGTGGAGGAGCTCAGTTACTGCCCACTTTCTGCCCAATTTCTCGTAGATCTAAAACAATAGTTAAGTTTGAAAGCTGGCTCGGGACTGTTCAGCTGTGTGGCAGCTTTGTGGTAAGTAATAAGCAAAGCAAGTTTATTTGCACAGCACAATTCATACACAAAGTATTTCAAAGTGCTTTACAGAATAAGAAAGACATTAAAATCACAATACAACAAATCAAAACATGAATAATCATAATAGTAAAAATATGTTTATAAACTGCTGAGTTATTAGAGCATTTTGGCAAATTTCAAGTTTTAAATGTGTTCTTTCTTTGACTAAAAACACCCGTGTTATGTACATTCGTTACAATATAGTAGGTTAGCCATTGTCCCTCTTAAATTAGAATTTTGGGAATTATGGGAGAAATGTATGTGAAATTTCCTACCTGAGGCGAATGTGATTGTTTTTGCTCTATAGATAATGTTCAAAAGTGTAAAAGATGGCGTTTTTGTTCATGGTTTATAAGTAGTACTGTGCAGGATTCATTGCTTTGCTGGAACTTTTGTAAATCTTATTTTCCTGTCTGCTTCTTTTGCTTGTTTACGCTCTGTTTACTCAAGTTTTAGATCGTTTTCTGGATTTTTTTTTTCTGGTTTTGACCTGCTACTTTGAGGATGCATTACACCGCATGTATTTCTATGGCAGAATATTCAGCAGTTTCCATGGTGACACAATGCACACATTAGCAAACGCTATCAAAAAAGTTTTATGATTGTCTGAAAACTCAAGAAATGGATTTAAACAGCACAGTTTCAGGAGCCTGTGATCAGTCTGAGCATTCATGGTCCTGTTAAGAAGTTTGATTTTACACAAAAATGTGACAGTGACTAACTGTGAAACTGCTGGCTAATGGTAGCCCTTGTTTAAGCGTACAATATTAGCTCACCGGTTGTGATTCCTTTCTGCTTCTTTTGTTTGTTTACAGTCTGTTTACCTGTTTACTCAAGTTTTAGACCATTTTCTGGCTTTTTTTCTGGTTTTGATCTGCTACTTTGAAGATGCATTATACGTAAAGTAAAAAAATGCTGTCTTCCTGTATGCTTCACCGTGTCCAGGCTGTGGTGGTGTACGACTGGACCCAGGGCCGCATGTGCCAGTCCCTCCACGGCCACACTCGGGAGGTCACCAAGGTAACGCCAGGCCTAACAACTTAAGAAAAGTACATTTATCCTGTGACTGTTACTTCTCCCCCTCACACTTAAAACCACTTCCAAACCCGACTTAAACTGATGTGATGCCGTCGATGTTCCCCGCTGTGCAGTGAGACGGCGCTTACCATCCCGCTGTACGCTAATGCTAACCCTGTGCGCTTCAGGTGGTGTGTTACCCCGGCACCACGTGGATCTTCAGCGCTTCTCGGGATAAGGCAGTTTTTATGTGGGACCTGAACCAGGGATATGAGCCCATCCAGGAGTTCTGTGGACACGAGCTGGTGGTCAACGGCATCGCCATCAGCCCCGGTAAGTTACTACATGTTTTACTTCAGCTTTTGCATGTGGGTTTCAAGCTATGGCAGTCGTCGTCCTCCGTGGTCATAGCAATTAAGTAATTCAAGTCAAAATATTAAATCTTTTGAATGGGGAAAGGTCCTCAACGGCTCCTCCCATCAAATCAAGAAGGAACTGTTTGTCTGCAACTCATGAAACTCCAGTGAAGTGGTCATTTCGGTTTTGGAGTGAAACACAATTCCACAAGTACAAGACGTTCAAGATCTAATCCCCATGACCTTTTTTTTTAGCATTCCACTGCAAAACAAAACAATGCGTTACTTATACACACAGTTAAGCGATCCTTGCCATTATCGTTCCATCCCTGTTGATCCTTTCACAGATTTGTCTGTTTGTTCCACGTTTTTCCTCAGACGGGAGGAAACTGTGCAGCGGTTCCCGTGACAACTGGATGTGTTTATGGGACATCGAATCTGCCAAATGTGAACAGCGCCACAACATCTCCAGGAACCTGGTCAGACCGAGCCCTCACGTTTCACACAGTCTGACGGAGACGGGATGTACAAATAATGTAAATGTGTCTTAGGTGACTCACGTGTGCTGGGTGCCCGGCAGCTCCACAATAGCACAGACCTCTGAGGACAAGACCATCAGGTAAAAGTTACATTTTTATTCCAATTAAAAATAAAAATTCAGCAGCTCCAACTTGACTCATAATAATATGCTTTTTTTCCTCAAGTGTTTAAAACCAAAATAGATCATTATTATGCGTTTTGTTCATTGTGAAGTGGGATCGTGTATTTCTCACGATACGATACTTAGACCAATTTTTTTATCCACTTTCAAGTCACTCAAAGCCTTTTACATTACATGTATTCATACACCAGTGTAGTTAGACACTGGGGGTGAGGTGGGGTAAGTGTCTTGCCCAAGGACACAACGACAGTATCTGTGAGAGCTGGAGTCGCACCTCCAACATGTAGGTCAGTGGGTCAGTGGACCAACTACCAACTGAGCTACGGTTGGCCCCCGATACAAACATATCCTTAAAAATGGGCCTTAGTGCACTAAAGTTATATTTTGACTACGCAGAGGAGCAAAATACGTTGAAATTTCATGCGTACATATGACTGAGTCCCTTTTTTGGCTCTGCACATTCAGCTGTAATGCAGTATTAGCAGATAATTCCACAGTTTATAAAGAAGGACCATTATTTAAAGGGCCCATATTACTCTACAGTGGTCCCCCGCTATATCTCGGTTCACCTTTCACGGTCTCGCTGTTTCGCAGACCATTTATTTTGTTCTGCGTCCTGATTGGCTAAGGGTCTCCTATACAGTACAGAATGCTTTCAGACAAAATTTCTGTAAGCTTTGATTTATTTGATGTATATTTTATATATTGACATTTATTTGGACACTAGTATTTTGTTTATTACTTTCTATTTATTTTATTAATAATTAATTGTATTTATTATATTATGTTGGATACATTATTTACTTTCTTCATAATGATATTAGGTACTGCGCATTTGAGGAGCGCACCGATAAAAATGTAACTACAGTGAATAAAAGACGAGCTGTAACTGTCCTGCCGTGTTGGTTTATTTAAGCAAAGAAGAAGCAAGAAAATACATTGTATTAAATCTTAACAGTAACCGACAAACCACAGCCTCAAGAGACTGAGAACAATTTATTAGGGTCAAATTTACATAAATGTTGGATCTGAAGTGCTGTATGTTTGCACGGTGAGTTTTCTCACCGACAAAACCCACAATGTCGATGAAACGTTCTGCACCGACAAAGACGCCTACGAAGGTTTGAACTTTGAGAGAGTTTAAACGAGAGAGAAATGTGAGAAAAGTGTATAAAGTGTGTGGTGAGGGGTTTTACAGACAAAAACATAGAGAATAATTGTAAAAATAAACCTGACGACTTTGCGGATTTCGCCTATGATTATTTTTAAAACGTGACCCCCGAGATAAACGAGGGACCACTGTACTCTCTGATCTGTTCTAATGTTGTTTCCTCGTCACAAACAAACCTGGAGTTGTGTTTTTTTGTTTCATTCACACATGTTTAACACACAAACCTGCAGATTTAGGTTGAGCTCTTCTGTCAAACAGAAAACACCTCAAAAAACTCTGTTCCACCTTGTGATGTCATCATGTGGTGATACAGGAAGTGCTCCACTGTGTTTTTAAACTCTACACACCTTCACTAGAATCATCTGGATGATTTCAGGCCTGGACTTGCCAATCTCTACTGAACTAAATATAAAAGGAGCTGTTAACTTGAAAACTACCACTTGATGACATCACAAAGTGGAACAGAGCGTTTTGAGCTTTGGAGGCATAGGCAGAATAATAATGCAGGGTTACTCAAACGTGTGTGAATGAAACAAAACACAACTCCAGGTCTGTTTTTGAGGAGGTAACAGCATTATAAAATGACTTGAAGCTCAGGACAGTCAGTTTTGTGTAATATCGGACCTTTACAGCGTCTCATATCGATCGTCTCGTATTGATATTTTGAGTCCATCTTATTAAAACAGTTTATTATTCAGTAGAAACAGGCCCTTTGACCTCCTGTTCTTCATAATGATATTTCAAATTTTCATTCACTCGTTTTTTTACTGTTGAAAAATGGCGACATGGATTTTTAGAAACCTACATATATGACAATCACGAGGAAGCACAGAGCAGTGGGCGGGGATAGGGCGTAGGTGAAAATTAGATTTTTCTGAGCACTGAAGTGAATGTAGGACAATATAGCATTACTCACGTGCATGAATACAACTTTGAGTGAGATGTCTGTAATCCCTCAGTCGTCCAGGTCTGATCCATAGAGAAAGAAAACTTAAGAGCTGTCGGTCAGATTACTGCTGGACACTGCCTTTTATCTGTCTGAAGGAGGAGTGATGAGTTATGTTTAAAACCTCATAAAAGTCCATTTAGCCTAATACGTCCCCTTTAATGTAGGAAAAGAATGTTGTGATGTGTCTGAAAGTGAACTTTAGTGCCACTGAAGCATGAGTTCAGTTCAGGTCTCAGATGGTTGTGACCTGACCTCAGATCTGCTCAGTTCACACTCGGCTAATTATAACACAATGGATTATCTGTTCAAAGAAAATCATATTAATGAGGCTGAGGGCCTCCTCCTGCATCCAGTCCGATTCTACAGAAAGTATTTACACACATTTAAGACATCTGAAGTGGTGAGATGCTGTTATTCTTGTATATTTAAATTATACAGTAAATATCCCAAAACTTATAACCTTTTAGTGAGATGGAGATACACAAAAACATCTGTGTATGAATCTGGTACAGTCCTGGTTCCTAATTTAATGCTGGTTTAGTGTTGGGTTAGTGCTGCTTTAGTCCTGGTTTAGACATGGTTTAATCCTAATTTTGTCCTAGTTTGGTCCTGATTTAGTCCTGGTTCAATACTGGTTTAGTCCTAATTTGGTCCAGGTTTAGTCCTTGTTTAGTCGTACTTTAGCTGTACTTTAGTCCTGGTTTAGTCGTATTTTAGTCCTGGTTTAGTCCTGGTTTAGTCCTGGTTTAGTCCTGGTTTAGTCCTGGTTTAGTCCTTGTTTAGTCATATTTTATTCCTGGTTTAGTCCTGGTTTAGTCGTATTTTAGTCGTATTTTAGTCCTGGTTTAGTCCTGGTTTAGTCCTGGTTTAGTCCTGGTTTAGTCCTTGTTTAGTCATATTTTATTCCTGGTTTAGTCCTGGTTTAGTCGTATTTTAGTCGTATTTTAGTCCTGGTTTAGTCCTGGTTTAGTCCTGGTTTAGTCCTGGTTTAGTCCTTGTTTAGTCATATTTTATTCCTGGTTTAGTCCTGGCTTAGTCGTATTTTAGTCCTAGTTTATTCCTGGTTTAATCCTGGTTTAATCTTAGTTTAGTCCTGGTTTAGTCCTGGTTTAGTCCTGGACACATAGAGACATGCACTTTCAGATTTTGCCTTTAGTTGTCGCGCTGCAGCAGTAATGGCTCCAGTGTTTATTGTGTTTTTTTCACTTTACTGTTGTTTGTTGTTTTGTTTATGGTGCAGGATCTGGGACAGCCGGGTGTGGCAAGTGACCCACACGTTTCCAGCCAAACAGTACATCCAGACTCACTGTGACGTGTCTGTTAACGGACACTACCTGGTGTCCAGCAGCAACGGCTTCGGAGGACAGGGCTGTGAAGCCACGGTGAGACCGAGGACTCGTTATACCGACTAAAACTACAGAGATTAGACCGAGGACTCGTTATACCGACTAAAACTACAGAGATTAGACCGAGGACTCGTTATACCGACTAAAACTACAGAGATTAGACCGAGGACTCGTTATACCGACTAAAACTACAGAGATTAGACCGAGGACTCGTTTTACTGACTAAAACTACAGAGATTAGACCGAGGACTCGTTTTACTGACTAAAACTACAGAGATTAGACCGAGGACTCGTTTTACTGACTAAAACTACAGAGATTAGACCGAGGACTCGTTATACCGACTAAAACTACAGAGATTAGACCGAGGACTCGTTATACCGACTAAAACTACAGAGATTAGACCGAGGACTCGTTTTACTGACTAAAACTACAGAGATTAGACCGAGGACTCGTTATACCGACTAAAACTACAGAGATTAGACCGAGGACTCGTTATACCGACTAATACTACAGAGATTAGACCGAGGACTCGTTATACCGACTAATACTACAGAGATTAGACCGAGGACTCGTTATACCGACTAATACTACAGAGATTAGACCGAGGACTCGTTATACCGACTAAAACTACAGAGATTAGACCGAGGACTCGTTATACCGACTAATACTACAGAGATTAGACCGAGGACTCGTTATACCGACTAATACTACAGAGATTAGACCGAGGACTCGTTATACCGACTAAAACTACAGAGATTAGACCGAGGACTCGTTATACCGACTAATACTACAGAGATTAGACCGAGGACTCGTTATACCGACTAAAACTACAGAGATTAGACCGAGGACTCGTTTTACTGACTAAAACTACAGAGATTAGACCGAGGACTCGTTTTACTGACTAAAACTACAGAGATTAGACCGAGGACTCGTTATACCGACTAAAACTACAGAGATTAGACCGAGGACTCGTTATACCGACTAAAACTACAGAGATTAGACCGAGGACTCGTTTTACTGACTAAAACTACAGAGATTAGACCGAGGACTCGTTATACCGACTAAAACTACATAGATTAGACCGAGGACTCGTTATACCGACTAAAACTACAGAGATTAGACCGAGGACTCGTTATACCGACTAAAACTACAGAGATCAGACCGAGGACTCGTTATACCGACTAAAACTACAGAGATTAGACCGAGGACTCGTTTTACTGACTAAAACTACAGAGATTAGACCGAGGACTTGTTTTACTGACTAAAACTACAGAGATTAGACCGAGGACTCGTTTTACTGACTAAAACTACAGAGATTAGACCGAGGACTCGTTATACCGACTAAAACTACAGAGATTAGACCGAGGACTCGTTATACCGACTAAAACTACATAGATTAGACCGAGGACTCATTTTACTGACTAAAACTACAGAGATTAGTCCGAGGACTCGTTATACCGACTAAAACTACATAGATTAGACCGAGGACTCGTTATACCGACTAAAACTACAGAGATTAGACCGAGGACTCATTTTACTGAATGTCTGCAGCTTTAAATATGTCTGTTTTAATTTAGGACAAGCATACACAAAGTACAACAGCAGCTTTAACCTCAGTGCTGTTTGTATCAGATGTAGTATTTGCTGTATTAGTATTAGTTAAGTGTTGGTTGTTGGATGTGTCCTCTGCAGCTGTGGGACCTGCGTCAGCCCGGCTGTAAAGTGGTGGAGTACAGGGGCCACCTCCAAACCACCGCCTGCTGCGTGTTCCTTCCTTCCAACACCGGGGGGAGCCCTCTGGTGGCAACGTCCTCTCACGACAGCTCCGTCAAGATCTGGGACCAGAACACTGCAGGTAAATAACCGCTCTAAAAGGGCTGGGCTCACTGTGGGAACTCATATTTGCTATGGTTCAGAAAATGTGTTTGTGTTTCCAAAAGTGCACAATGTACCTTTGTGTCAGAGGGCGCCTGCTTGTCTCCATGGAGATGCTATTGTTTTTACCTGGAATGAGCTTAAGTTTATCTATCTGACTCCCCCAGGCCATGTTACGGATCATATCTGTGGAGAGACAATGCAACTTTTATTTAAATCTAACACACTGGACCAAAGTGCTTTACCCAAATTCACAGCAGCTGCAGCACATTAAACACATGAGATAAAACTGGAAGAAAACAGCTGTAATGACCCTTCACCCACACTGCCCATTGTGAACGTGGTGTGGTCAGAGCGTTGGTTGGTCGCAGGGGCTGTGTCTGAGGAGTGAATGAATAACAGCTTGTACCGTGTGGTGTTTTGACTAAATAACCCTGTGTGTTGTTGTGCTCTCAGCCTGTCTGGGGACCCTCTCTCTGGACGGAGCGGGCCCTCTGGTGTCCCTAGCGCCCAGTGACCCGGTCAATCTGATCTGTGCCAGTTTCAACTCAGGTCTGCACCACCTCCAGCTGTGCCATGGCTCGCCCCAGGCCCAGAGCTCGGGGGCATCGGGGGCGGTGGACATCAGGCTGGTGGCTCGGTTTTAATGAGACTTTTATTGGACGAGGTAGAAGTCAACAAAATCTTGAAATGCGATCATAGCAAAAATCTACAAGTTTACATGCAATAAGAATATTTGATCTTAATTTGAGAAGCTTTCACTCGTTATGTAAAAAACGTACCAATGCAAAATAAAAGTGCCCCCTCTACAGTACATAAGGGTTAAAGCGCATATGACAGACGACTACTGTCACTACACACTGAACTCACTCTGCAATTTTCCCTGTTAAAGACATAGCACCTCAGCACTACTTCCTGTATTTTTCTACTTCTCAACTCTCTCCTAAAACTTAAAAAAAACTGATGTAAAACTATGATAAATATTTAGCACATGTGCTATTCATCAAACCAAGTCAGAATTTAAAAACATGAACACCTGTCAAATGCACTTTAAACTCAGTGTGGGACGTCATTTTTCGTCCAAAAAAGACAGTAAATTGTTTTGTTTCCCTCATTTTAAAGTAGCACTATGTAACTTTACGGGTGGATATATGTATCTCCAATAAGGTGACGCCACCAGGCCACTACAGCTCAGATCTATGGAGAGGCTTGACCATTAACATGTCATGTTTTTATTTGTATTTTTGAGCAGTAAACTCACCCAAAAAATTTTATGCTAGGTAGATACGCTAAAGTCACACTGTGAAACATTTATTTATATTTTATGATATTTTAAAAGTGCATACAATGTATTTTTCAAAGCTTCTCAAATCAAGTCATTTCATCTCATTATTGAACGTCTCTCTGGTGGTTTCACTTCGGCAGAGTTTTCCTCACATAAAACTGTCACTGCCACTGCACTGAGAGCAGCTGAATGTAGGACCCTGTGACTGTGAGGAGCAGAGCACCTGTGGAGCACCTGTGGAGCACCTGTGGAACACCTGTGATACACCTGTGGTACTCTCTTGTGATACACCTGTGGTACTCACTATAAACAGGTTTAAACTGTAGAATCATTTAAGCTGCACTTTGTGAGAATCAATGTTTTACTGAGAATGTAGTTTACGAGTTATTCAGGACATTTCACAAAAATATCACCGTTTAATCCTCGATCATTTGTAGATATATTTTTATAGAATTGATTCATTTTGTACTTTTGCTCATGCTGGTTTCAAAGTTACTATGCAATAAAATGACCACAGTAATTACTTTTTAATAAAATGTCCAAATAGTGTTTTTGTGTAAACTCACCTGTACGTAGCCCCCTCAAATACCGCGCTACCGTCTGGGACCTCGTCTATCAAAGGACAAAAGTAAACTTAGAGTTCTGAGAAGAGCAGCACATTTTACAACTTCTGACCATGATCCAAAAATCTGATGGGAAACACTGGAGGAAATGTCAAAAATATCATCGACTGATGGATAAAATGACCAACTTGTAGCAGTACCACCCGCCTCAGTTCAGCGGAGCCACTGAACCAGGTCTAAACATCCAGACAAGTATCAGACCTTAAAACCCGACACGGCCAGGAGAAAAACCTCTCTGCCCCAGAACAGAACCAACTGAAACACGTTTAAAATCATCGGGTAAAACCTGAACATGTCGCGCTGGCTCTTCATCGGCCTGATATTCATTTGGAGTTTGCAGATTAATCAAACCAGAAGAATTTAATACATTTTTTTCACACATTGCCCTTCCCTAGTTTCAGATAAAGAAATGAACAGATCCCTGGACATTACAAATACCAATATTATCAGACCCACAAACAACAGTCAGTGTTTCCACTTGATTTAATCTGGACCTTTCACTTCATACATGCCTCAGTTCCACACAAAGAGACAGCAGCTCGTGTATCCTGTCAACTACGTCATCACTACACCCCAAAGTCTGAAGAAAAACACGACTAAATCATTCAGAATCTATACAACATGGCACATTCAAAAACTGCAACATCCTACAATACAGTGACATGGATACAGTACAAATATAACATGAGCATTCAAGAAGCAGGACCATGTACCTGGAGTCGTCCAGTCAGTCGTAAACAAAGAGGCAACGGCTTTGAGAAGAGACACAAAAATAAAAACTCATTCATTCATTAAAGGACCTGTATTACACACAACTGACTCTTGTGAGGTTTAATCCATGTTCTAATGTTCCCTCCTCAAAAACAGACCTGGACTTGTGTTTTGTTTCATTCACACATGTTTGTGTCGCACTTTATTATTAGTCTGGAACATCTACAAAGCTCAAAACGCTCTGTTCCACCTTGTGATGTCATCAAGTGGGAGTTTTCAAGTTAACTCCTCCTTTCACCTTTTGGTTAGTAGAGACAGGAAATTATCAAAATCATTTTAGTGAAGGACTTTAAAAACACAGTGGAGCACTTCCTGTTCCACCACACGATGACATCACAAGGTGGAACAGAGTGTGTTCAGTTTGACAGAAGAACTCAGCCTAAATCTGCAGGTTTGTGTGTTAAACATGTGAATGAAACAAAACACAACTCCAGGTCTGTGTGTGACGAGGAAACAACATTAGAACAGAGACCAGTGAGCAGCGTAAAATGGGCCCTTTAAAAACATGGGCCCTTTAAAAACATAGATCAATGGGGTTTCAATTACAATTTTCTGTTTTAATTTGAGTACTTTTGTCAAGCTATTTTGGTACAAAGGCATTTCAAACTGGGTTATATTTTCCTGTACAAGTCCAACAGTCGTCTCTTTACCCGAGTTTAAATTATTCTTTTTAAAAAATCCCATTTGATGAGTTTTTTCACCCCCAATTTCTGTTTTGAAATTATAAAAAAAAAAATCAAACCAAACCAAACAGAAACTTCTCAAAACAAGACATTCTGAACACAAATCAATTTACGTGTAGAGATTTGTAGCAGGACAACCATTTTGAAAATTTTGTTCTTTGGTCCAACAAAAAAATTGCGTTTTACAGACAAAAACTCAAGTCCACACCAACACCAAGAGAACACTTAAAACAAAGAGGACAATGGAGCGCAACAGTGATGGCTCGGATCTTTAAAAAAGTCTATGGTTCTGGAAAACACATTTTTGTTTCATTTTTCCCAGTGGGCGGGGCTGTTGAGCTCCATTAGTGCATTTTTAACACCAATAATTAACCAATCACATTTTCACTGCTCAAACTCTTAAGTCTTTGACAACGTAAAAAAAAGAAACAACATGAGCATGCATTCAATCATTAAGTATAAAAAGTTAGGAAGGTGCTTTTTATGGATAAAAAAAACAAACAGTATTTCATAGTGGAAAGTTGCTTTAAGAGCGGGTATTTGACTTCTGTGGGGTATTAATTCCTAACACATGACATATTTATATCACTACTTTCCTTTTATTGTTTTGAAAATGCTCTACAGTCGTCCCTCGCTACATCGTGGTTCACCTTCCGCTGTCTCGTGGATTTTTTGGGTGCAATTTTACACACTTATTTATTTTTTACAGTGTATGAGTGTGCATTATGTTGTGCATCCTGATTGGCTGTTGGACTGTAGCCCATTGTGTCGTGCGTCCTGATTGGCTGTTGGACTGTAGACCATTGTGTCGTGCGTCCTGATTGGCTGTTGGACTGTAGACCATTGTCCATCAGTCTCCTCCGTGCCGTGTCTCCTGTCCAGTACAGAATGTGTTCAGACAAATTTACATAAACGTTGGATCTCAGTGTGACTCTGAAGTGCTGTACGTTTGCAATTTGGCGCCTACGAAGGTTTGAACTTTGAGAGAGTTTAAACGAGAGAGAAATGTGAGAAAATGTTAACGCCTGTGTGAGAAAAGTGTATAAAGTGTGTGGTGAGGGGTTTTACAGACAAAAACAGAGAGAATAATGTAAAAAATAAAGCTGATACTTCACAGATTTCACCTATTGCGGGTTATTTTTAAAATGTAACCCCCACGATAAACGAAGGACCAATGTATTCGCACTCCCCCGTCAGAGCACTGATGATGTAGGCTTGTGGGCGGAGCATTGCACAGAATCGTACTTGGCTTAATGACTGAAACATGCCTGGATGACGTCTAAAACCGGCGTGTTTTTGATGAGGGAACAACGCCAGAACTCGACAGAAAGCTCCCAAAAGTGGAATACCCGCTCTTTAATAAAATTGGCAAAACTGTTTAATAGTAAAAAGCACTTTCGTTTGAAGACGTATTTTTCATCTAAACTTCACTTAAAAAGCTACACGTCACTATCTCTGTCCTTTGTACAAAAACGACTACAATGAGAAACATCATCATTTTAATCTATTAAGACGTTCTACTCAACTATTTCACTTTTCTTTTTTTACATTTTTTTTTCTTAAAATGTGCACGACATCGGGTCAAACTGGTGCAAATCAGGAATGTGGCATAATCAGTATTTTTTTTTTTAGCAGTGCAAGGAACAGTTATAGTGAAAACAATAATAAAAGTGACGTTTTTGGAATAAAAAGTGGTCAAAGGAAAAGCACCAAATATCAAACTAAAAAACAGTGATATTTTTCTTGTTAATCCAGTTGTTTTTGCTTCCCTGAGAAATCGCTGTCTCTTTAAAACATTTTAGGATTTTTACATCTTTACCATCAGGGGTGTCCAAACCTTTTCCGGCTCCTAAAACAAAGGAAGGCTGAATTTGGCAGGAAAATGACAAAAAACAAAAAAACAATTTAAAAAAAAAATGCATTTGCCGAGAATTCGTCTTGTTCTGAACCCTGCCTGAAACGAAAGAACTGCATGACAGATAAAACCACTGAAAGTCAAATTTGTTCGCTCCTCAAAGATCTTTAGACTCTTTATATCAACAAAACCCGAGGACCCAGAAAACAGCACAGCGGGCCGCGTTTGGCTCATGGGCCTCAGTTTGGACACCCCTGTTTACATCTGCGGCGCGGAAACGTTTGCAAACTTCAACTTCACTTTCACACGAGGTCCTCCCGTCTAAGTTACTACGCGACGTAAAACTACTCTACATGTTCCCAACGAATAAATACATGACCCAAAACACAACTGACATCTTCATATGTGACGACGGAAACGGCGTCAACCCGGCGCCGTAACGGAGCGGACGCCGTTAAAGGCCCTTATTACGCCATTTCCTCATCTGTTCTAATGTTTCCTCATCGCAAACAGACCTGGAGTTGTGTTTCGTTTCATTCACACATGTTTAACGCACAAACCCTGCACATTTAGGCTGAGTCCTTCTCTCAAACTGAAAACACTCTGTTCCACCTTGTGATGTCATCATGTGGTAATACAGGAAGTGCTCCGCTGCGTTTTTAAACTCCACACACTTTCATTTGGGATCATTTCAGTCCTGGAATTTCCTAGAAGTACTGAACTAAAGGTAAAAAGAGCTGTTAAACTAATTGAAAACTACCACTTGATGACATCACAAGGTGGAATGGAGCGTTTTGAGCTTTGGAGATGTTACAGACCAATACTAAAGTGTGACTCAAACATGTGAAAATGAAACAAAACACAACTCCAGGTGTGTATTTGAGGAGGAAACAGCATTTTACAGGACCTTTAATACTATTTACACATAATTCTTTTCACTGATAAATCGTTTAAAACACACCAGAAATATGCAGTTTGGACTGTGCTGAGATAAAGCTACAATATGTCACTTTTCTGGTGCTTGCTCGTCTCCACGGCAATGTTATTACAGTACTTTGCCCGGCACGTTCCGCGTTATAGCGTTTGACTTTCCTCTCGGCGTCGAAAACACGCAAGACACGCACTCGTAATGCCATACCGTGGAACATTCCGAGCTAAACAACGCCGCCGTCTTCTTAATTAGACAAGCAAGAGACGTGACGTAACCCCCCCCCCCCCCGCCTGAAAAGTTACACAGTGTACCTTTAAGTATCTTAGAATAGCCAAAACTACAACATGAGTCCATTTCTGTCTGGAATAAAAACTCCTTAAGTTAAAATACTGTTCTCTGATTGGTCAAAGTCCCGTTTAGTGGTAAAACCCAGCGCCAAATCCGCGTTGGTGAAGAATCATCGTTAAGATTAAAATGGTGAGGAGGAGGAGGAGGAGGAGAGCAGGTCGCGCGATCATCGATGAGTTAAATGTCCACACAAATGAGATATTCACTTCGGGTTCGGTTTTAGAGTTAGCAAAGTAGAAAAGTTGAAGTATTTTCCCAAAGAACGGATAGTACTGGCCGTTTGACTGTAGTAGATGAGCAAGTCTGCCCTCTGCTGGTAACAGTGGAGTGTGGCATTAGAAACATAATCCATCAAAATCTGTATTAACAAACTACAGGATTTTCCGGACAATAAGTCGCACTTTTTTCCATCGTTTGTCCGGGGGTGCGGATTATACTCAGATGCGACTTAAATGTGAAATATACGTTTTTTTTCCTTCATTATTATGCATTTTTTGGCTGGTGCGACTTATACTCCAGAAAATACGATAATTATTTTATTAAGATTATGAGGATTTATACGGAACAACAGCAGAAAGAAGAATGCTTTGGTGTGAGCGAGCTGAAGATTTGGCATTTTTTTGTGTTTATATGTAAAACGACAGTTAAAAGCTCATAATTGACTCATTTAAATCGACTTTTTTCTGCATAAATAGTTGTTTTTGCATTAACTGGCCTTGCAGGTGTAGTCTTATGAGCGCTTTTGCCACGCCCCCTTTTTCGTCGGCTACTTGATCGGCAGCACAGGCCTGTCCGTTAGTCCGTTTAATTAATCCATTTCATGATACAAAAAGACTAAGATTAAGCTCAGCCGTCTGTAGCTAATTGTGAACGTTCAGATTTCCCACCATTTTCATTTCGTCGAGAACCAAAATGTCCGTCTCACCGCGTGAAAACCCAACGGACTTTGAAGCTTCGACCTCCGCAAACGTGGATTCTCGAGTTCGCTGAGCAGTTCAAACGCGAACGGCCCAAGCAAGTTTAAAAAATGCAAAAACTGAAAAGCTTTTAAAAATATAATCCGCAAATCTACTCACTAAACACGCACTTATTTTCCTTACAAACGTTTTTACACCTTCATGTTTAAAAAGCCGAGCGAGACTTTAGTCGTTTATTAAAATAAAACCCCATTTGTGTGGACATCCTGGAACTTTTCAGGCGCTTGTCTCCACGGAGATGTTACCGCTTTGCCTGGAATTCTCCGCAGTATGGCATTTAACTTGTCTATTTTCACGGAGACAAGAACATCGGGCCGATTACGACGTCGGGCCAAGTTGCGGGTCAGATTTGTGACGTTTGCAATGTTTTTTTCCCCAAGGTGTGTCAGCGCAACGGAAACACCTTTAGTGAAAGGCAGAGTCCATCCCTTCACATAGGTGCGTTTAATGCCATAGTGTGGAACATTTCAGTCAGAGCAGTAACACCTCCATAGCAGACCCTCGCCAGAAAACCTCCGTAGTTACGCATCGCTTCTACTGCTCGCCGGGCCGCTCCAGACTGTCTATGACCCTGCTCAGCCTGATGTTGAGGAGTCTGATCTGCGTATCCAAGTGGTCGATCTTCTCCTCGAGCGACCCCTGACCCCCGCCCCTGCGCCAGTACGCCCCCACGGGCCCGGTCATGAAGTACACGGCCATGATGAAGCACAGGGGCAGCACCGCCTTCTCCGGGTCGCCTTCGAACTTCTGCAGGATGTAGAGGCAGGAGAGGGCGAACAGAGCCACACGCGCCACCCAAAAGAAGCGTCCGAACAGGGCGTGCAGCAGGTAGAAGAAGCCCCCCAGGAACATGGACAGGAACCAGTACGCCACCAGCACCGCCGCCACGAGGAGGAGCGCGCGGGCCGGGGAGCTGCTCAGGGACGTGGGGCTGAAGTAGTGGGTCAGGTTGGACGCTGCGGGACAGAAACGTGGAAAAAAACGTGGTCATTTTTATCGATATCAACAGTTTTGTCGCGATTTCACGGACATTTCAACACACAGGTCAGAATATCGATACGATTTCAGTTTGTTTTAGGCATCATGAGAACAAAAACTAACATTTCAATTGTTTTTATTATAATTATCAATAAACATGACATTTTATACAGAAAACTCTTCCTTTTTATCTTATTTTCTTTCTTGCTATGTCAACTAAGTCACACTTTTTTTCATAGTTTGGCTGGAGGTGCGACTTATACTCCAGAAAATACTGTACTATTCTATTTTATATTAATTATTGTTGCATTGTTCGCTGTAGAACTGTTTCAATATAATCAAATCAAAATCACAAAGGCTGAAACTTTTGAAGTGCCATAATATTTCTACATTCTGAAACGCGATTCCTGTATTGATCAGTTCATATTTCAGTCTTTTTGTGTATTCTTCTGTGAACTTTGAACACAATCAGATTATCAAAGTGCTGATTTAATCATAGTCACACTGCTTGTTCGACAAAATGAGTTTAGACATTTTTCACAAATATCAACCCAAATTGTAAAATTAACACAGGGCTGGGATTATTATGTAGCATATTTACTCCTGACTTTCTCGCAAAGCAGGGTTATGGTGTAATGTAAGTCTAAGCGACACTAAAAAAAAAAAAAAAAAAAATTCAAATTTAAACTATTAAAGTCACATCTGTGTACAAATGTGATTGACGCAGTTTATCGTTCTTTAAATAATGGGATTTGCCTGAAAATGTAAAGAGCTTCTCTGTTTGAAAAACCAGCAGACTGTTCTGACTTTGATTGAAATAAATAAAAATATAATCATCCATGGTGAAATAAAAATAAATAAATAATAATAATAACAATAATGAAATAAAAGGGTAAAATACAATAAAACAAAAAAGTAAAATAAAAACAAATAATAAATAAAAAGATAATAAAAAAGTAAATAAATAAAAATATAATCATCCATGGTGAAATAAAAATAAATAATAATAATAACAATAATGAAATAAAAGAGTAAAATACAGTAAAACAAAAAAGTAAAATAAAAAATAAATAAATAAAAAGATAATAAAAAATTAAATAAATAAAAATATAATCATCCATGGTGAAATAAAAATAAATAAATAATAATAATGCTAGTAATGAAATAAAAGAGCAAAATACAATAAAACAAAAAAGTAAAGTAAATAAAAAAAAATAAAAAAATAATAATAATAAAAAATAAATAAAATAAGATAATAAAAAAGTAAATAAATAATAATACTAATAATAATAATAATTTCAACATTGAATTTTTCAGCCATATCGCCCAGGCTTAAATGAACACTTTTGTTTTACACTGAGATCCGGGCTGTACGATTTGTGTAAAGGGGTTTTATATAAACCTGCGGACAGACTACAATAAGATAAAGGCCCTGGCATAAGAAAAATATTTAAAAAAATTAAAAGAAAACTATAAAGTCTTAACTAGGGATGGGGCGATAAACAATAATATCGTTTATTGCGATTAAAAGGGTTGACAATAATAGTTCATGGCACTTTTTATATAATCGTGATAATAGCCAACAAAGATTATGGTCATTATGGTCAGAAAAAGCGACTTCTCCTGATGATATCCTCTAAATCACTGTTGTTTTAACTGATAAAATCCAAAACTTCAACAGCTGTTTAAATATGGAACCTATTCATAAAATTTAAATCAGAATTATTTGTATCCAGAACATTTTTAAACTATCAGCAACAATAATTATCTTGATATAATCATTATAACCGCGACACCAAATTTCAATCTCATCCCATGCGAAGTTTGAACATTGGATCTGGACTCACAGTCGATGCCCATGACGTCCAGCAGGTCGGACCAGATCTTCCACAGAGTGTCCAGGAAAGAGTCCACGCCATGAACGAAGCGCTCTGTGGTTTTGGAGAAAAACTGCACACACAAAAATACAGTTTTATGCACTCACTGAAATCTGAACAATATTACACGACGACAGTTTCTCATTTAGCTAAAGCAGAAGTGGCTCAGATGAGTCGCTGTGGAGCAACACACTGGGTTTGCACCGCAGTGACAGACGCGATGGTGGTTAATGTGGCCGGGTTTCGCGTTGGGGAGGTCGACGGTTCAATTCCAGCTCCAAATAATACTCGCCGATGTTGTATTATGGGGAAAAAACACTTCTCATGTAGCAGTGATAGTCGGAGAGGCCACTGGCAAAGACTGGTCGCCACTTGAGTCACGCAGACTCAGGGCAGCTCTGGCTACGTTTCATCATTTACTACAGGATTTCCTAAGTATTACAATTTCAGATACTATTGAGTAAGTGTTGAATGCGTAAAAATAAACCCACAGTCTGTTTAAAGGTGGCCCAATTTCCCATCATCCTCAAGCAGCAGGTCTTTTAGGGTCAAGCCTGTGATCACGTGACTTTACAAACACATGTGAGAGTTTTATTTGGCGGGCAAACACTTCAAGACAGGAAGAAGCTAAACTGATAACCAACTAGGAAGTGCGCTTTTACCGTTTAGATAAGAATTTCTGCACCTAAACTCTGCAAAAAGCAATGCATTTGTTGTGTTTTGCATTGCACAACAGGGGCCTAGTGCTAGTTTATTAGCTTCCCTCCACAGAATGAATGAAACAATAAGCTTTGCACGCCGGAACTGTCAACATTTAATTCAGAAAACGTCAAACACTTCACATAGCATCGTCTGAGGGTCTAAATAATTTGAATAATAGCTCAATTTTCAAAATGGCTTCTTGTAAATGTGAGCCAGCAGGCCTCTTTCCGCTTTCCTCTGCAGAAAACACAACACCTGCCTAAAAAACTAAGGCTGTTTTGAGTGAAGCAGTGAAATAAAGCTGTTTTTTTGCACAGTGGCTCACCTTGTACAGGCCTCTGATACTGTCCTCTCCGAAGATGCTGCTGAGGGTCTGGTACACGCCGCTGGCCGCGCGCCTGAAGCTGTTGCTAGGCTGGTTTCTGCTGCTCCGCGCCGCTTCGGATCTGCACAGATGAGACGCCAAAAGCAGCAGGAAAATGGCGAAGAGCCGGGGTCTTCTCATGGTGACGACGGAGAGGACGCGGAGGCCGAAATGTGGAGAGAAAACGGAGTAAAGAGCGAAGAGAAAGCGCTGTGTGCTGCGGAGGAAGGACCGGAGCAGCGCGGGGACGGAGAGCCTGCGCGGGGTTCACGGACGTCACGGAAACGGTTAAGCAAACATGTTATAAAAATAAAACTAATAATATAAATTCTACTCCAATCACGCTGCTTATGTACATTTATACATTTATACAAACATCGATATTTAAGTATTTACGTTTATTTAAAAATCTGTCTTTCAGATATTTAATGTCTACTTGTCCAACACTCCGTAAATGCAGCAGTGTCATTGACAGATCTGTGCCGCCATCTCCTGGACAGGACAGGAAATACATCACACACTTTAGACATCAGATTTATTTTATTTAATTTCTATGTCTTTTTAAAAAAAAAATATTTAATGATCACATCTGCTAATTAAAAAGAGTAAGCTAATTAATAAACATTGAAATGTAATTATTTAACAGCTTGTCCTAGTTCACGTGATCATATCCACGATATATTTATGTCACCATCTGCTGGACAAGACAAGAAACACCACAGACATGGAGGTTAGATTTATTTTATTTAATGTTTAGGTCTTTTTTCAATTTTATTTAATGTCTATAATCACAGCTACTAATTAAACAAAGTAAGTAAATTAATAAACACTGAACTATATTTATTTTACAGCTTTTGCCAGTTCACGTGATCATATCCACAGTAAATTTACGTCATAAGAAAATGCTGTATAATAGAATAGTTTATTTAATTAATTGTATCTTGTATGTGTTAGAGGCTAAACCTCTTATTGTTTAGGTTGTAAACTTGTTAAAAAAGAAAAAAATATGCGGAACTCGGAAGGAGAGTCACGTGAGGGCACGCAAGTGGTTTCCAGGCAACGACGCACATGACCTGAGGCGAGAGAGTTTGAGCTAAACTTTAACCAAAACACAACTCCGCGCATTTTAATCACTGGAGATACTTGATATTTGAACATTGAGCAGGTGCGTGGGCCTGACGCGGGTGAAATGTTCTCACGAGCTCCACGGGTGACGTTTGTGACGCGCGGCTCGTGCGCTTCAGTGGGCCCGGGGTCTTATGAGGTTCCCCACTGTCACTTTACAGCTTCAGGTAAGAACGCTCTGTACTGTTAATTATGTTTTTATGACCTAATTTCATCAACATTTCTGTTTGTTCACGTCAAACTTGAAGATTTTTTATTATTATGTACACTTCCGGATTGAGGCTTTTGTTTTGAAAGTGACTTCCGTTTTGCGATGACAAAGTTTGAATTTTTGTCTAGTTCTTGTACATATGTTTACATCTACAGATAATGGTCCATGTCCCTCAGCAGGACAGAGCAGCTTTAGAGCATTCAGATGTACTCGAGTAAGAGTAACGTCGCTTCAGAGTAATATTACTGAAGTAGAAGTACACAGTAGTGGTCCAAGTAATAGTCACTTAAAGAGTAACTGTCAGGGCATGATATCTGATTTATAATTGGATGTTAATGTAATTTGAAGCACAAAACATTAACATTAATCTGGTGTTTTCAAAGAACAGACACAAAATGAGACAAACTGAATCAGATCTGAAGGAGCAAGAAACATGTTCAGATCATTTCATATTGTTACATAAAGCTCCAGTCACAGGAAAGAAGAACCACAGCTTTTACTTGAGTAAGAGTACTGTTGTAAAAGTCAAAAATTAAATTAAGTAACTGGACAAAAAGTTGTAGGAGTGAAGAGATTTGGCTGCTTGCCCAAGACACAGTTGTGGTCAGATTACTGCTGGACACTGCCTTATATCTGTCTGAAGGGGGAGCTAACTACACTGAAACTAAACTTAAAACAGCTTTTGTTTAGAGTTTCTGTTTGTAGACTAGGTCTATCGAGCTGCACTAAGTGTGCACTGTGCCCGAGTCATGCTGAGCATATTCATTCAGCTCTTAATGGTGCTTTCACATCTATTAGCATCCTGGCTCACTCTGTTGGTCTCTTTGTTTCCTTATGCTGATATGTTAAGTATGTCTCAGGCACAGTGCACACTTAACGTAGCTCAATAGACCTAGCCACATACAGACACTGTAAACAAAAGCTGTTTCCAGTTTCAGTGTCGTTAGCTCCTCCAGCAGTAATCTGATAAGAACTGGAGAAGCGGCTTGAACGAGCAGCCAAGCATCTTCAGTCCTACAACTTTTTGCCCAGTTGACATATTTGATATTTCACTTTTACTATGGACGAGACCTGAGGGATTACACAGATAAGAGTACTGTTACTTCAATAAAAAATATTTCTCAAGTAGGAGTAAAAGTATGTTGCTCGAAAAGTACAATTTCTTCAAAAAGTTAGTAGTAAATGTAACTGAGTACCACCCACCTCTGATAAAATCAAAGTCGTTGCTGAAATGTAAGATTTATTAAAGAACCCATTTAACCACGTTAGATTTAAATAAGGAACAATGAAATAACATAGAATAACATCTGATGTTGATGTTGTTGTGTGTTCAGACGGCTACGCTCCGTTTCTGTCCCTGACCAGCAGAGAGACCCCGGCCCCGCAGCCTGACAGCCTGAGCCTCCCCGGGCCCGGCCACTACGACGTCTCCCCCGTGCAGGTAACTGACCCCTCCACCTGTCACGAGAACACATTTCAACGCACCATGTGTCGCTACAGAGAAATACTGCGATGAATGATACAGTGGCACAAAGCAGGATGATCCCAATAAAGCACTTTTTAAACAAACAGTATCATTAAAGGCCTGAGCTGCAACTCATAAACAAACATAAAATAAATATCAGAATATCACATCTGAACTTCTTACATAATGAATGTACTGTGCATGTGATAAACATTGAGCCCCAAAATACTGGATGTCCAGTCTCTTTATCATTAAAAATATTTATCACAAAGGCAATTGATAGGATAAGATGTTATTTTCTTCTTCCCACTCCTTTGAGCTTAAATAAGAAAAAATATGTGAAATGTACATACATGTGTGTACAGTGATCCCTCGTTTATTGCGGGAGTTATGTTCTAAAAATAACCCACAATAGGCGAAGTATCAGCTTTATTTTTTACTATTATTATATCTGTTTTAAGGCTGTAAAACCCCTCACCACACACTCTATACACTTTTTCTCACACAGGCATTGACATTTTCTCACATTTCTCTCTTGTTTAAACACTCTCCTCTGCTCTCTTCTCTGCTCTCTTCTCTGCTCTCTCCTCTGGTCTCTCCTCTGCTCTCTCCTCTGCTCTCTCCTCTGCTCTCTTCTCTGCTCTCTCCTCTGCTCTCTCCTCCGCTCTCTCCTCTGCTCTCTCCTCCGCTCTCTCCTCTGGTCTCTCCTCTGCTCTCTCCTCTGCTCTCTCCTCTGCTCTCTCCTCTGCTCTCTCCTCTGCTCTCTTCTCTGCTCTCTCCTCTGCTCTCTCCTCCGCTCTCTTCTCTGCTCTCTCCTCCGCTCTCTCCTCCGCTCTCTCCTCCGCTCTCTCCTCCGCTCTCTCCTCCGCTCTCTCCTCCGCTCTCTCCTCCGCTCTCTCCTCTGCTCTCTCCTCTGCTCTCTCCTCTGCTCTCTCCTCTGCTCTCTCCTCTGCTCTCTCCTCCGCTCTCTCCTCCGGTCTCTCCTCTGCTCTCTCCTCTGCTCTCCCCTCTGCTCTCTCCTCTGCTCTCCCCTCTGCTCTCTCCTCTGCTCCTCTCCTCTGCTCTCCCCTCTGCTCTCCCCTCTGCTCTCCCCTCTGCTCTCTCCTCTGCTCTCTCCTCTGCTCTCTCCTCTGCTCTCTCCTCTCCTCTCCTCTGCTCCTCTCCTCTGCTCTCTCCTCTGCTCTCTCCTCTCCTCTCCTCTGCTCCTCTCCTCTGCTCTCTCCTCTGCTCTCTCCTCTGCTCCTCTCCTCTGCTCTCTCCTCTGCTCTCTCCTCTGCTCTCTCCTCTGCTCCTTCCTCTCCTCTCTCCTCTGCTCTCTCCTCTGCTCCTCTCCTCTCCTCTGCTCCTCTCCTCTGCTCTCCCCTCTGGTCTCTCCTCTGCTCTCTCCTCTGCTCTCTCCTCTGCTCTCTCCTCTGCTCTCTCCTCTGCTCTCTCCTCTGCTCTCTCCTCTGCTCTCTCCTCTGCTCTCTCCTCCGCTCTCTCCTCTGCTCTCTCCTCTGCTCTCTCCTCTGCTCTCTCCTCTGCTCCTTCCTCTCCTCTCTCCTCTGCTCTCTCCTCTCCTCTGCTCCTCTCCTCTGCTCTCTCCTCTGCTCTCTCCTCTGCTCTCTCCTCTGCTCTCTCCTCTGCTCTCTCCTCTGCTCCTCTCCTCTGCTCTCTCCTCTGCTCTCTCCTCTGCTCTCTTCTCTGCTCTCTCCTCTGCTCTCTCCTCTGCTCTCTCCTCTGCTCTCTCCTCTGCTCTCTCCTCTGCTCTCTCCTCTGCTCTCTCCTCTGCTCTCTCCTCTCCTCTCTCCTCCGCTCTCTCCTCCGCTCTCTCCTCCGCTCTCTCCTCCGCTCTCTTCTCCGCTCTCTCCTCTGCTCTCTGCTCTCTCCTCTCTCCTCTCTCCTCTGGTTTCTCCTCAGGTGAACATCCATGGAGGTCGCAGTCTGCAGAACCGCTCTCAGCGCTTTGTAGAGCCTGTTGCTCAGGTGCCCGGTCCAGGCTCGTACCAGGTCGAACCTGCCCCGGGGCAGAGGAGGAGCGAGGGCCAGGACAAACGATCACCGCACAAAGGGGTCAGAATCTAACCACATGTTCACTTATTCTTAACGCTAGTGACCTCATTGGGTGACTGAGTGTAAGTGTAAGTAAATGGTAAACGGTCACATTTTTATGCAGTGCTTCAAGTCTCTCAAAGCACTTTACAACAAGGAACAAGTCACACATTCACACACACATTCACACAATGTCGAGAGTGAGATTTGACCCTTAGTTGTGCTTTTCCTGACACACAAGTGCAGTCTGTATTTAAGTGCTCAAAGCTGAAGCGTTCATAGTTCCTGTTTGTTTCCCTCCACAGCCTGTATGACAGATGGTGCACTACCTCCACCTGTTTCCACTGTAACTTTTGCATCAGTGTTTGTTGTGAAGCGTCTCATCAGCTGTTCTCAGAGCGTAGTCAGCCTGATAGACCTATTAATCCAGCCTGTGCACTTACTGCTACTGGTTCCAAAGAATCTTATTAAAAAGGGTGTAACACATAACATATCTAGATCACCGTGTTACTTTTTATTGTTTTAAAAATGCTATACAGTTGTCCGTCACTATAACGCGGTTCAACTTTTGTGACCTCACTGTTGGCTGTTGGACTGTAGACCATTGTGTCGTGCGTCCTGATTGGCTGTTGGACTGTAGACCATTGTGTCGTGCGTCCTGATTGGCTGTTGGACTGTAGACCATTGTGTCGTGCGTCCTGATTGGCTGTTGGACTGTAGACCATAGTGTCGTGCGTCCTGATTGGCTGTTGGACTGTAGACCATTGTGTCGTGCGTCCTGGTTGGCTGTTGGACTGTAGACCATTGTCCATCAGTCTCCTCCGTGCCGTGTCTCCTGTCCAGTACAGAATGTGTTCAGACAAATTTACATAAACGTTGGATCTCAGTGTGACTCTGAAGTGCTGTACGTTTGCGATTTGTTTTCTCCCCGACAAAACCCACAATGTCGATGAAACGTTCTGCACCGACAAAGACGCCTACGAAGGTTTGAACTTTGAGAGAGTTTAAACGAGAGAGAAATGTGAAAAAATGTTAACGCCTGTGTGAGAAAAGTGTATAAAGTGTGTGGTGAGGGGTTTTACAGACAAAAACAGAGAGAATAATGTAAAAAAATAAAGCTGATACTTCACAGATTTCGCCTATTGCGGGTTATTTTTAGAACGTAACCCCTGCGATAAACAAGGGCCCAGTGTATTCCGCTGAAAATAACATATTAACATGTTTTATAAGTTTCACTTTCATTTTTGCCGCTTTGAGTCTCCCCTTCCTTTGCCCTCCGCACTAAGTCCCTCCCCCTTCAGAGCGCCATCACAACACAATCAGCTGCATCGCACTAATGAAACTACTGCACATCAGGTTTGTGAAGTTGCTGTGTATTGTTTTGTATCATGTTTTTGTGTATTTATAGAGGATTGTCGCGTGGGAGCGTGGGTGACGTCGGCTTGTGGGTGGAGCCTCGTACAGAATCTTACAGATTTAAGGTTTAAATAGGGCCTAGGAGAGATCGTTAGATTACTCAAACACGCATGGATGACGTCTAAAACATGTTCAGACACGTTTCTGATGAGCTAAAAACAAATCGATATTGTCAGTATTGTCTCACACATAATGACAGAGGATTTATCGCGTGTCCAGTCTTAAGTTTGACCCTATGCTCTTTGCGCTAACAACAGCCGTCATACTCACAAAATCACAACGTTTTGAACCTGAGCTGTGAATCTGTTTATAGAAGGTGTTTAATCCCTCCTGAAGTCACGTTTCACACCGAAAAAATCAAACTTTGTCAAACCCGGCTCAAAAGTAGCCGTGAGTTTAAGAATAGCACTTTTTTTTTTCCAAGCGTTTTCCAGTCACACGTGTCGTATTGTGGATGGCGCTGGTGTGTGCGGAGCTCGTCTAATAATGTGAATCTGAACCTCCTCCGGTGTGTGGATCTAGCACCATCTGTTTATTAGAGAATGCTACAGAAATATGTGGGCTACAAGAATCACAACACGAGTGTGAAGACAAGCCAGGGCCTGTCTCCAAAAGTGTGATTTTATTATTAGAAAACACATACGGCTCAAAGCTAAAGGGAAGTTTACATGGAGGAAAGCAGATGCGACCGAGGCCTGTCATTTATGAAATCAGAAAAATGAAGGACACCTCAAACAGTATCGAAATCATCATCCAAAAAATAAAAGCACTAAATAACTCTAATAAAAGTATGTTTTTTTTCATGTTGATCGTGTTTAATGCACTGAAAAACATTCATCCTTACTCTCCAAAACCTGACTCTTACTCGACCTGGAGGAACTTCTTCTTGCTTGTTTGATTGTAAATGTTGTTCATTTGGTTATAACGCTGCACAGTATGGCGACTCCGAAGTTGCCGTATATTCCGACGTACGGTTTTAACTTTCTATCTCTGTGTATCCATACAGGTGACATGCCACCTCCAGAAAGTTACATACTATACCTTTAATTTAGCATCTTAAATTGCCTTGATTATTTTTGTAGATTAGCAGTAGATTTTTTTGTTTTTCTGATTAAATTGTGACCTGAATTATCACGGTTAGCCCCATAATCTTAACATTGCTACTGTCAAAATGGCCAAATATTGTCCTAATAATAGTCCTAATATTTCCCTCTGTGGTCCAGGTCTAAAGCTCTCTCCGCTCTGTTATTTTTAATTTGTAAATGTTGAATAATGTCATTAGGCCTGTCATGATAATAAACCTAGATGCCACTGTTAATAATATAATACAGAAGTTCTCAATCTTTTTGAGGCCAGAGACCTGTGGGTTCTGTTGTATGAGGAACAGGCGCAGAGGCACTGGGTTTGTTCTATAGATGTTTAGTGTCGGTAACACCAAAACAGTCAGGTTAAAGGCCACGTCCAGCAAAAAAAAAACACAGTCTAAAGCGGAGACTAAAGAGAGGGACAGCAGGAGGAGTCTAAAGCAGAGTGTAAAGCAGTAAATAAAGCAGTATCGATAGCAGTTTTAAGTAGAGTACAAGCAGAGTCTGAAGCAGAGTCTGAAGCAGAGTCTGAAGCAGAGTCTGAAGCGGAGTCTGAAGCGGAGTCTGAAGCGGGGTCTGAAGCGGGGTCTGAAGCGGGGTCTGAAGCGGGGTCTAAAGCGGAGTCTAAAGCTGAGTCTAAAGCGGAGTCTAAAGCGGAGTCTAAAGCGGAGTCTAAAGCGGAGTCTAAAGTGGAGTCTAAGGCGGACTCAAGTGAGCAGGGTCTAAAGCGGAGTCTAAAGCGGAGTCTAAAGCGGAGTCTAAGGTGGACTCAAGTGAGTAGGGTCTAAAGCGGAGTCTAAATCGGAGTCTAAAGCGGAGTCTAAGGTGGACTCAAGTGAGTAGGGTCTAAAGCGGAGTCTAAAGTGGAGTCTAAGGCGGACTCAAGTGAGCAGGGTCTAAAGCGGAGTCTAAGGTGGACTCAAGTGAGTAGGGTCTAAAGCGGAGTCTAAAGCGGAGTCTAAGGTGGACTCAAGTGAGTAGGGTCTAAAGCGGAGTCTAAAGCGGAGTCTAAAACGGAGTCTAAGTCGGACTCAAGTGAGTAGGGTCTAAAGCGGAGTCTAAAGCGGAGTCTAAAGAGGAGTCTAAAGAGGAGTCTAAGTCGGACTCAAGTGAGTAGGGTCTAAAGCGGAGTCTAAAGCGGAGTCTAAAGCGGAGTCTAAAGCGGAGTCTAAAGCGGAGTCTAAAGAGGAGTCTAAAGAGGAGTCTAAAGAGGAGTCTAAGTCGGACTCAAGTGAGTAGGGTCTAAAGCGGAGTCTAAAACGGAGTCTAAGTCGGACTCAAGTGAGTAGGGTCTAAAGCGGAGTCTAAAGCGGAGTCTAAAGTGGAGTCTAAAGCGGAGTCTAAAACGGAGTCTAAAACGGAGTCTAAGTCGGACTCAAGTGAGTAGGGTCTAAAGCGGAGTCTAAAGCGGAGTCTAAAGTGGAGTCTAAGTCGGACTCAAGTGAGTAGGGTCTAAAGCGGAGTCCAAAGCAGAGTCTAAAGAGGGTCTAAAGAGGAGTCTAAAGCAGAGTCTAAAGAGAGTCTAAAGGATGTGGAGCCAGTGGAGGGACAGCAGTGGTAACGTGCTTGTAGACAATGGTCTACAGTCCAACAGCCAATCAGGACGCACAACACCATACACATTCATACACTGGAAAAAAAGCATATGTAAAATTGCATAAAAAATCTGCCACACAACAAAGCCGTGAAAGGTGAACCACGATATAATGATTTACTCTGTCGTTCCTCCAGACTAAGACTTTCTGCACCTCTGGGTTCCTCAACGTTCCCTCCATCCCCTCTCCGGGTCAGGCCTTTGGGTACGAGGACGACGGAGGAGGGCGTCTCCTGAGGCAGCAGCCGCCCCCCCGAGACGGCACCTTGGGGCCCGCCTACTACAACCTTCTGGAGGTAAACCATACATGAAGAGAAGAGGTTCAATCCTGGATTTGCAACATACGCAGTGTTCTCTGGTGTTAAATGCATGTGACAGGTTTTCATGTTTTTATTATTCTGACTTGGTTTGGTGGGACAGGACCTCTTATCTCTATGAAAAAAAATGAATCTGAGGGATATGGTTCTCACTTTGGGTGTGAGAGGTCCTGGGTTCAAATACCAGACCAGTCCCCAGATGATATGACCCGGCTCAGACCATAACAAAATCAGTGAAGGACACAAGCGGCGACGTTAAAATAATAAATATATTAACATCAGTGTCAATGTTTTATTTCCACAGCACATTTACAGCAACAGCCGCTGCCCAAAGTGCATCACACACAATAAATGATAAAAAATAACACAACCACAACAGTGCAGATGAGATGAGGAAAAGTACATATAAAAACTACAAATGTAAAACTTAAATTGTAGTAAAAGCCAAAGCAAAGAAACGTCTTTGTCTTAAGAGCAGATTTGACAGACTCCGGAGGAGCAGCTCTGATGTGCAGCGATAAACTGTTCCAAACGCAACAAAATGCAACAAAGGCATTTAATACAAGCCGGTTTTCTGACCTCACTGATCTGGTTTTCCGACCTCACTGATCTGGTTTTCCGACCTCACTGATCTGGTTTTCTGACCTCACTGATCTGGTTTTCCGACCTCACTGATCTGGTTTTCTGACCTCACTGATCTGGTTTTCCGACCTCACTGATCTGGTTTTCTGACCTCACTGATCTGGTTTTCTGACCTCACTGATCTGGCTGGGACATAAGGTGATAAGAGCTCATGTGGAGCCAGTGGAGGGACAGCAGGGGTAACGTGCTTGTGTGTTCTTGTGCATTTGTCCTGCATTCTCTTGCATTCTTGTGCGTTCTCGTGCGTTGTCCTGTGTTCTCGTGTGTTCTTGTGCGTTCTTGTGCGTTGTCCTTTGTTCTTGTGTGTTCTCGTGCGTTCTTGTGTGTTCTCGTGCGTTCTTGTGTGTTCTTGTGCGTTCTCGTGTGTTCTCGTCCCTGTCAGCAGCCCACAGCAGCATTTTGAACCTGCTGTAGGCTCTTTAGAGAGGACAGGTCCAGCCCACAGTCCAAAGAGTCACTATAGTCTAATCTAAACGATATAAACAAGTGAATAACTCAAGTCACTCGCTGGAAGCTGAGTTTTTACTTCACTTGAGATTCTGAGCTGGTAGAAGTTTTAATCACACGGTCGATTTGCTTGTCCTTCTTGAAAGAGCCATCACATGTTACTGTTGTCAGTGTGTGTGGATTATGTGCTGTGAGGCCAGTGAGATTTTCTAATTCTAACTTGGTTTGGTGGATAGTACCTGTGGTAAATATTTATTATAATTTTACATCAGTTAAGTGGCAGTTTGTGAAGAAAAGTAGAAAACAAAAAGTTGGAAAATACAGGAAGTAGCAGTGAGTTCTAAAATAGAATCGTTCTACCTCTGTCATCATGATTTACACACAAGGAAGGCATTTTTCTGACAGTTTAAACTTCATTTAGCAAAATAAAAGTATTGTCATTTATTTTTATAAAAAATACAGCCTTAAAACATATATAATAACATACATTTGAGCATTTACCTTTTGGATATTTCATGTCAAAGTACAATTTAATCAATAGGGGAAACTGTCGCTGGGAGTATGACATCATCTTGTACTAGATTATGAAAATTGTGTAATTTACTCAAGTTTGGGCTCTTGTTTACGTAACAGTTGTAGATAACAGTTATGGGATTACCTCTACATCTGCCGTCTGTGTCCAACCTGGAAGTAAAATGATAAACTTCACCAGAACTGCAAAAGTAGAAAAGACTTTTAGTTAATGTTAACCATGTTGTAGAGAAATGTCCTGTCAGATGCACTTTAAATATTTATTAGTTTCTGAAATTAGCTTTAGCATCGCTGCTCTAAGACCTGCTCTTCTAAACACAGAAGCATCCTCCAGTCTTTAACATGTTGCTCGCTGCCTGATCTGTCACAATTTAGTTATTTTAGCGCAAATCCGCAAAAACCTCACAGAAATGGGAACCAAAATAAAGTTTAGCATGAGCCTGTTGTTTACTTCCTCACTGTAAAACTTCCTTTGCCCTGGCCTCGGTCTACCCCACTGCGCTTTGATAAAACCTGTCTCTTCTCTCTCGTCTTTGGCCCTGTCTTAAACCCAGTGCCTCCTCACCACACGGCGACCGGTTCAAAAGTGTATTGCAGAATTAAGGAGCTGTCTGAGCTACCCGGCTGTGACCTGCTTCTCTGAAACTCTCTCTTTTTTAATGGTTCTTTTTAGTCCAAAGTGCTGTGAAGACTCCAACATGGCCGACCTCAGAAGAAGAAGACACACATTATTATAGAGTGGGGATGTTGGCGGATTATGCAGTGAACTTGTCTTTTTTTGTCTTTGTGCACACGCGGAGCCAGACTTATTATGTAACGTTAGCATACTGAAATAGCATAACAATGTGTGAACGTGCGAAATGGATTTAAACCAGGAGAGAGAAAGACACACTCTGTTTACTAAGGTGTGATAAATACTTTCTGAGAGCAAAGATACACTATGCAACTTTTCTGGAGGTTGCTGCTACCTGTTTGCCACCATGGAGATGTTATTGCTTTGTCTAGAATGTTCCACCATACAGCATTTACTTGTTACAAAACACAACTCCTGCTGTTTGTGGTGTTTTATAACATGTTTTAAAAGGCCGTTTTACGTTACAATTTGTAGAAAAATGTTGGTATTTTGAGCCTTGAGCCTGGTGGTGGTGAAGAGGAGGTGGAGAGGCTGATAGTTCTGCTGCAGTGGTGAAGATTGGGTGGGGAGAGGAAGGAGAGAGAGTGCAAGAGTAAAATTGGCTAACTTCAACCATTTTTAAGGTGGCCAACCCAAGCTCACTATTTTATTTACTGTGTAGAACATCAGATACTATTGATCAAATCGTCGGTCAGATAAAGTAAATGCATGTATATTTGTTTTGGTGATTTTTGTGCAGACAGAAGAGCCGTCCTCTCAGAAATACAGAGGCGTCCATTTTGGGAACATGACGGGAAGAAGGAAGAGAGAGGAGGCGTTGGAGGACCTGCCCGGCCCGGGACACTACTGCCCCGAACTGTGAGTGTGGGACTGTTAGAAGAAGTGTGACATCATCAGAACTGTGAGTGTGACATCATCAGAACTGTGAGTGTGACATCAGGACTGTGAGTGTGACATCATCACAACTGTGAGTGTGACATCAGGACTGTGAGTGTGACATCATCAGAACTGTGAGTGTGACATCATCAAAACTGTGAGTGTGACATCATCAAAACTGTGAGTGTGACATCATCAGAACTGTGAGTGTGACATCATCAGAACTGTGAGTGTGACATCATCAGAACTGTGAGTGTGACATCATCAGAACTGTGAGTGTGACATCATCAGAACTGTCAGTGTGACATCATCAGAACTGTCAGTGTGACATCATCAGAACTGTCAGTGTGACATCATCAGAACTGTGAGTGTTGTGAGCAGTTTGACCTGTCGTACTCATGTTGTGCACAGTGTGACCTGTTGTACATGTGTTTTGCACCGTGTGACCTGTCGTACTCGTGTTGTGCGCAGTGTGACCTGTCGTACTCATGTTGTGCGCAGTGTGACCTGTCGTACTCGTGTTGTGCGCAGTGTGACCTGTCGTACTCGTGTTGTGCGCAGTGTGACCTGTCGTACTCATGTTGTGCGCAGTGTAACCTGTCTTACTCATGTTGTGCGCAGTGTAACCTGTCTTACTCCTGTTGTGCGCAGTGTGACCTGTTGTACATGTGTTTTGCACCGTGTGACCTGTCGTACTCGTGTTGTGCACAGTGTAACCTGTCGTACTCATGTTGTGCGCAGTGTAACCTGTCTTACTCATGTTGTGCGCAGTGTGACCTGTCTTACTCATGTTGTGCATAGTGTGACCTGTCTTACTCATGTTGTGTGCAGTGTGACCTGTCGTACTCGTGTTGTGCATAGTGTGACCTGTCTTACTCATGTTGTGCGCAGTGTGACCTGTCGTACTCGTGTTGTGACCTGTCTTACTCATGTTGTTTGCACTGTGACCTGTCGTACTCTTGTGACCTGTCTTGTGTTATGTGCAGTGTGCAGGAGACACAGTATGAGAACGTGAATCTAAAGAAGGAGCAGAGGGTCCGCGCTGAGCTCCACATCCCCCGATACCACGAACTGTTGCCTCTACGGGAACATAAGAAGGTGAGACAGCACCGCCCCCTACAGCTCACCTCGTCGGCTAAGTCCGCCTCTCTGTTCTCTACATGTTTTGCCATATTGACAATCCCTTGAAGTTTGCACCCATTAGTGAATGTGTATGAAAGAAAGAGTATGTGTATATCTGAAATTGAGTGATTGAGTGTGTGTGTGTGTGAATAACTTGGTATGGTTGTGTATGTGTGTATGTGAACTGTTTTTAGAAATGGTGTATTTGACGGTGAGATGTGTTGTATTCGATGTATGTACCACCTACACCGAACTGTTATTCTTACTTAACATCAGCCTGTCCAGGGACGACAGGTGGAGATTTGTATTTTTGCTATAACCTGGCACCATACATATTTCCTGTTTTTTAAGGTCAGTGTATTGTTGTGCACTGTCCCTGTCCAAAGAAAACCATAATACACCACGTCATGCCATGACTGTGATTGACAGGTGGATTAGCCAATTGGGTACACACATGGGCTGTCCATATCAAAACAAATATGGCTCCTTACAGGTGAAAAATAAAGGAAAAAATATTATAGGGGACTGAAAAACATTGCAGATTTCTGTAGAATCAATGAGCAAAGCACTAAACTCTGCTAATCTGAGGTGAGATAAATGTCATTCAAAATAACCAATGACCAATGAGCCTGTTTGTTTCACATGCTTTTCTTGATAAACTTCTGTTGTGTTTGATTCTGGGCTGAGAGGGAGTAGGGACCAGACTGATGTCCTTGTGTATAAAATATACAGAGGGATGTCAGTCTGGATGTCAGCCAGTACAAAGATAACATCCAGTCCTACTGAAACTAATCTGAAACTTGCTGTGCTCAATGTCAGATCTTTATGTAACAAGTCCTTTTTAATTAATGATTTTATTTCTTCTTTTAGTCTTGACTTTATGTTTTTAACTGAAACATGGCTCGACAAAAACACAGGTAATGCAATTCTAGTGGAATCAACTCCACCCAACTTCAAATTTGAATCTGAAACACGAGTAAACAAAAAAGGTGGAGGTGTGTGCGCATTTTTTAGAGATAGTTTAGTTACTCACAGATTGTCATTTGGAGTGTTTTCATCTTTTGAGTATGTTTCATTCAAAATGGAGCTAAAACAATCCCCCTCCATACTCTACTTAGTCATATACAAACCTCCCCAGCACTGTCTGAGTTTTATTGATGATTTTACTGAGATGCTTTCAGTCATATGCACAGACTTTGATGGTTTAGTCATTACAGGTGATTTTAATGTACATGTGGATAATGTGTTTGACAGGAACGCTAAAGAGCTCAGTTCTGTCCTTGAAACCTTTGGCCTGACTCAGCATGTCAGCGAGCCCACCCACAACAGAGGACACACCTTGGACGTGCTCATTACAAAAGGAGTAAATATTTCAAATGTCAATGTGGTGGATGTTGCTCTGTCTGATCATTTCTGTGTCTTCTTTGACCTGTCTGTTATTCCCAAACCAGCGGCTGGTCCTGCAGTTGTTCGAAGGAGACACATAAATGATAACACAGGTGCACTGTTCATGGAAATGATACACTTTGAAAATGCCTCATGTTCTGATGTTGATGATTTGTTGAACTCTGTAACTTCGAGTGTTTTGAATGTTCTGGACACCATTGCCCCGATGAAGGTTAAAATGGTTAAAGATAAGCAGAAAGCGCCATGGAGGAATGATGACTCGGTCAGGGCACAGAAAAGGGAGTGCCGGAGGGCCGAGCGGGAATGGCGCAAGTCAAAGCTCCAGGTTCATTATGAAATTTACAGAGAAAAGATGCACATGTACAACCACAGTTTATGTAGAACAAGGCAAAAGTATTTTTCTGACATTATTGGAAGTTGTAGTAACAACTCTCGTATCCTGTTTGCAACGGTAAACAGATTAACAAACCCCCCAGCTCCACTGCCGTTAGAACTAATTTCCACATCTAAGTGCAATGAGTTTGCAGTATTCTTTAATGACAAGGTTCAGGGTATTAAAAATGCCATAAATTCCACAACACAAATAACAACCCAGCACCCACCTAGACACTTAGAGCTGACTCACTTTACACCTGTAACTGATAAAACTGTCCAAGAGATTGTCACCAGTCTGAGTTCATCTACATGCTGCCTCGATGTGCTACCCACTAAATTTTTAAAGTCTGTGCTCAACAGTTTGCTGTCACCACTCACTCACATAGTTAATATGTCACTTCAATCTGGAACATTCCCAAGTGCTTTGAAAACTGCGGTTATCAAGCCTCTCCTAAAGAAGAGCAGTCTTGATGCCACAATATTGAACAATTATCGACCAATCTCAAATCTGCCATTTTTAGGCAAAGTCCTTGAAAAAGTTGTTTACCAACAGCTTATTAACTTCCTTGAAATGAACAACTCCTTTGATGTTTTCCAATCAGGTTTTAGACCCCACCACAGCACTGAGACTGCTCTTATCAAGGTGACAAATGACATCCGCCTGAACACTGATGCAGGCAAAGTCTCAGTCTTGATCCTGTTAGATCTGAGTGCTGCTTTTGACACTGTTGATCATGGGATCCTCTTACAGAGACTGGAGGACTGGGAGGGCATCTCTGGTACGGCACTAAACTGGTTCAAGTCCTATTTAGAAAACAGGGAGTACTTTGTTGAAATTGGAAAATGTATATCAGATAAAATGTCCCTGACCTGTGGGGTGCCCCAGGGTTCAATCCTGGGACCCCTGCTTTTCAGTCTCTACATGCTGCCGTTAGGCCAGTTAATACGCAGTAATAATGTGTCTTACCACAACTATGCAGATGACACTCAGATCTATGTCTCACTAGCAGCAGGTGAATATGGACCAGTGGATTCACTCTGCCACTGCATCCAACAGATCAGTGTGTGGATGCAAAACAACTTTCTCCAGCTAAACTCAGACAAGACTGAAGTTATCATCTTTGGCCCACAGAAACATAGAGAAAGTGTCAGCAGTCACCTCCAGTCTCTCTCTCTAAAACCTTCAAATCAGGCTAGAAATCTAGGGGTAATAATGGACTCAGACTTGAACTTTAACAGCCACATCAAATCAATAACATCTGCAGCTTTTTACCACCTAAAAAACATTGCAAAAATCAAAGGTATACTGTCAAAGCCAGACTTAGAGAGACTTATCCATGCATTTGTCTCCAGTAGGTTAGACTACTGTAATGGCCTGCTCACTGGCCTCTCCAAACGAGCCTTAACACAGCTGCAGTACATCCAGAATGCTGCTGCTCGGGTCCTGACTAGAACCAGGAAGTATGAGCACATAAGTCCTGTGCTCAGGTCTCTGCACTGGCTTCCTGTAGCTCAAAGAATAGACTTTAAAGCAGCTCTGCTTGTGTATAAGTCTCTCCATGGCCTAAGTCCAAAGTATATCTCCGACATGTTAGTGCCATATGAACCATCTCGCAATTTGAGGACTTCAGGGATCGGCCTCCTGCTGGTGCCCAGAGTCAGGACTAAACATGGGGAATCAGCGTTTAAATTTTATGCAGCTAAAACTTGGAACAGTCTTCCTGAAGATGTGAGACAGGCCTCTACTTTGACAATGTTTAAATCCAGACTCAAAACAGTTCTGTTTAGCTGTGCATATGACTGACAGGTTTTTATTCTGCACTCTTCTCTTTTAATGTTGATTTTATGATGATTATTTGTGATTATTTATGTTTGATTTGTGTGATTTTAATGTCTTTCTTATTCTGTAAAGCACTTTGAATTACCTTGTGTACGAATTGTGCTATACAAATAAACTTGCCTTGCCTTGCCTTGCCTACAATCCCCTCTCTGTACAGTACAGCAGGTCAGTTTGTTAGTACCATTACTGAATCCAGCTGTGCTTAAACAGCCTGATCTATCTGACCTGTCTGTGACCCCTGTACGACCCTCATTTGACCTCTGACTCTACTTTCATTTCATTTCTGCATTTGTTTTTCTGATAGTTAGAAATGTTGTTTTTTTTATTTTCTGGCCGATGGCATGTCTCCTCTCTGCCGCGGGGCCTGCTTTAGCTGGAATTCTGCTCAACTCATTTGCATCTCATATTTTTTCATTTTAATATTTAAGTCAAATTCTTTTAAACATTGCTAGTTTATCGTTACCATTTTTATTTTACCACAATCATTCTGTTTTTTTTCCCCAAATGCATAGACATTTTACATTTTACAGTTTATGATCAGAACAACACTGATCTAGATGAGTTAAACTGATTTAGGTCGTTTATGTTCATTATAGGACTTAAATCATTTATGGTCCTGAGGGTGCATTGACGTGACGTGAATCTTCCAGTGCTGCCTACAGGGGGCAGTGCAGCACAAGCCATGGCGCCTAATACAGCTTCACACTGCATTAAATGAACACTATCTGAAGGAGAATGACTTGAATTCACAATATAATCTTATTTTGAATATTTCTGACTAGTTTTAAAAATGACAATTAGTGTTGATCTATAGTTAAGACTGTCCCATATTCAAATGTGTTTTATATACTACATGTTTTTGTCTATTTATCGCCATGTGGGGACTAAAATCTGATCCCCATCATGTAAATTATTCTTTTAGTAGATCAACAACATGGTTTAAAGGTCCAACATTACACAAGACTGACTCTTTTGAGATTTAAACCATGTTATAATGCTGTTACCTCCTCAAAAACACACCTGGAGATTTTTATTTTTTTCATTCACACACGTTTGAGTAATTCTGCTTTATTAGTCTGTCCACATCTCCCAAGTTCAAAATGCTCTGTTCCACCTTGTGATGTCATGAAGTTTTCAGTTAACAGCTCCTTTTACCTTTTGTTCAGTAGAGATTGGCAATTCCAGGTCTGAAATGATCCAAATGATTCTAGTGAAGGTGTGTGGAGTTTAAAAACAAAGTGGAGCACTTCCTGTATTACCACGTGATGACATCACAAGGTGGAACATCTTCAATGTGTGAATGAAACAAAACACAACTCTGGGCATGTTTTTGATCCGGAAACAACATTATGGGCTCATTAAAGTTCAGATTTGGCTTAAAAATAGGTTAAGAGTTTAGGTTAGGCAAGTAGTGACTATGTTTAAGGTTAGGATCAGTCGGCAGGAGAAGAACGTACGTGTTGCTGCTCCCGTTGCACCGGGGGCACGGACGTTTTGGGATGGTGTGAAGATTGGACATGACACCGATAGTGCGTCAGACTGAAGCGTGAGTGTAATTTTCCGTGCGCGTTAGCTGGAACGTATGTCCTCACAAATGTACTGCGCTGGTCAGGGTTAGCGTTTGCGTCTCCAGGTCCATCCATAAGCATTAGTACTGACGCGTTCCCTCATGCGCACATATACAAACACGCTCGGCCTATTTCGCCTTTGAATACGGCAGAAAAGATTTATTATCAACGCACAAACGCCTGAATACTAGTGGGTAGGTATTCAAGTGATTCGCACAGGCGTAATTTATACACGCGCAAATCAATATCAATATAAGAACAGGTTGGAAAAAAAGGGAGATTGAGTTTGCAAATGCACCAATTTAATCCACGTAGAAAATCGTTAATAAAACCAATATTCGCCTGGACACTGCAGACGCTGGTTATTTAAGCCGTACATTTTGAAATTCTGTTAACTTCTGTATCGCTCCAAGCTGCTGCAGAGGACAGGATTGTGTTCAGGGATTGCTACCAACTTCCTGAAAGTTCTCCTCGGGGACTTTCGGCATCAGAACGGTCCTGTTTTCTGAAGAGCAGAGACCCGAGCGGGGGTTGTGAGATGTAGATTTGATCTGATAAACCCAAAACAAGTCCGTAGCAAGTTTTCCACATGCGCTCACTGCAGTTTGACTTAAGCTGCAGGTTTATGATATGTGAGACCAGGGGACAGTGTTTCTCAGGGAGGACAGTATAGTGGATTCTCATGAATAAGAATAAGCCTGGACTGGAGACATGCTGGGCTTTGGGCTTCCTATAGTTTCACCTTGGCCCAGAGACTTACTGCACTGGCAAACTTAGGGATGGAGTTTTAACCCTGAGAGAGGAATACTGCAAACTTTGGGGAAAATATAGTGGTGTAGTGAGACATGTCTAAAATTTGGTCCACATATAGACTCTCGATCATACAACAGCGTACATGGACAGTGGCACTTATCTGGAAACAGAGTATCGCTCACCTCCAGCCAAAAAGTAAAATTCTAATCTAATCTTCACCAAATTTTTAGCACTGCAGAAAAGTAGTTACGATTTGCAGCAAAATCTTAAATATAATTATGTTAACTAGCTTTTGTGAAATGAGTTGCCGAACCTGTCAAATGCTCTGTATCTCCTGGACTGGCCTTTACTTTCCATGTTCCCTCACTTCATCCTGTTGGTTGCCATTTAACTTTATTGTTTTTCTCCTTCCCTTTATGAAACGTCCCCCTCTTCTTTGCCCCTCTGTCTTGTTGTGGTGTGTGATAAACAGTTTTCTCCTCTCTTGTTGGCCTCTTGTTGTGAGCAGTTTTCCGGTCTGTTTTTCCAGGGCGTTCCAGGGCCAGGTCAGTACGACATCCGCGGTCAGTTTGAGAGATCCATGAGGTCTTCTGCCAAGTCCTGCCCCTTCATCTTCCAGGCTCAGGTACAGTACCATCAGTCACACAACACACACAACAACAAGTGTACTGAGTGTGACGTCTCCTGTAGCGTTTGGCTACAGCTAAATGAAGCCAATTGAATCTAGACTAGCAGTTATTATTAATTCTGTGGTTGCCGTCATCGTGGTTGGCTGCTCTTGTGGCTGACTGGCTGGTACACTGAGCAGTTTTTAAACTTTTTTAAATTTTACCTTACGTTTTAAGTTAATATTTGGGGATTTTGACCAACTAAGAAGTGCAGCTTGTGCAGTTCATAGGGCAGAAGTTAAAAACTGTTGGCTTGTGTGATTTAAGCAGTTTTTTCTGTATCCATGGCAATCCTGCATGGTTCTAGTTATGTTAGCTCTGAAACACTACGGACTTTTTACCCCAATGCAACGGTCTGTCAAATATGACAGAAGATCCAGGAGAAACACTTGGAGAGATCGACCAGCCTCATCACTGACTAAAACAACAGAGCAAAGTGAGAGTGAGGCTTAGAAGAAAGAGGGCTTTCCTTTGGTGTTTTCAGAGTCCACCTGTCTCCCCCTGGAGGCTGCTGTGATGCTGCAGGACACAAAGGACACAGAGAAAGGAAACCTTTGTCCTGAGGACCATTGCTTTCCTCAAACTACTTTAACACTGGACCTAATAACACTACCTGTTGAGCTGCACTGAGACGTTTGCTTAAGTTTTCTGTTATTATTGTAAATCAATAACTACATTGCCACTTGGTGACAAATAAAGTGATATTGATTGATTGATTGAAGCTCATTTAGTGCATATTTAGTGCAAACCTGTTGCTAACGCTAACAAGAAAATACTCGATGGAGCTGAAACTCACCCCTGCTCACCTCCTATGTGGAACGCAGCAGCTAGTGGGTTAGCTGTGTCATCAGCTGACTTCAGCAGGTTCAAAACACCACATTCAATACATTTACCACATAATAAAAGTTTGTGGTAATCCAAACAATGATTTTTTGATGAGTGAGAATGTGCTACCACCCAGATTCACATGGAGAGTCTTTGTGGGAATTAGTCGTATTTCTGTTTGTTATATATATATATATATATATATATATATATATATATATATATATAATTCATGGGATTTTTGGATTAGTTTAACTGCTCAGATTTCAGTCTTCTCTCAAATGTTAATGCTCTTGGATGTGTTTTAAAAATGTAATTTTATCTTCCCTGTGCATGCGACAGTACAATGCTGTCAGCAGCGCCCTCTGGTGATCAGTGGGGATGAAATAGAATTTGGCACAGCAAGTTGCAGAATTTCTTTTTTTTTTTTGTTGCATTTCCAATAGTTCGTGCAGAGTGATCGCTGGTTTTAAATGTGAGTTATGCAGATGCACCAGCCTCTGTCTCAGCTCAACGTCCTGGTAACTTTTCAAATATGAAATCTCAGTCTCTGACCTCATTTTGTGACCTCATGCTGAGTCTGAGTGCCAGCCATGTGATGACATCAGCCCCCCCTACTGAGCCGCAGCCCCGTGCACATGTGTGAGAGTGCACATATGAGAGTGCATGTGTGTGAGAGTGCACGTGTGAGAGTGCATGTGTGTGAGAGTGCACGTGTGAGAGTGTATGTGTGTGAAAGTGCACGTGTGAGAGTGTATGTGTGTGAGAGTGCACGTGTGAGAGTGTATGTGTGTGAGAGTGCACGTGTGTGGACGTGTGAGAGGGGGTGTGTGTGAGAGTGCACGTGTGAGTGCATGTGTGAGAGTGCACGTGTGAAAGTGTATGTGTGTGCACGTGTGAGAGTGCACGTGTGAGTACATGTGAGAGTGCACGTGTGAGAGTGTATGTGTGTGAGAGTGCACGTGTGAGAGTGTGCATGTGTGTGTGCACGTATGAGAGTGCACGTGTGAGAGTGTATGTGTGTGAGAGTGCACGTGTGAGAGTGCATGTGTGTGTGCACGTGTGAGAGTGTATGCGTGTGAAAGTGCACGTGTGAGAGTGTATGTGTGTGAGAGTGCATGTGTGAGAGTGCATGTGTGTGTGGACGTGTGAGAGTGCGTGTGTGAAAGTGCACGTGTGAGAGTGTATGTGTGTGAGAGTGCATGTGTGAGAGTGCATGTGTGTGTGGACGTGTGAGAGTGCGTGTGTGAAAGTGCACGTGTGAGAGTGTATGTGTGTGAAAGTGCACGTGTGAGTGCATGTGTGAGAGTGCACATGTGAAAGTGCATGTGTGTGCACGTGTGAGAGTGCACGTGTGAGTACATGTGAGAGTGCACGTGTGAGAGTGCACGTGTGAGAGTGCACATGTGAGAGTGCATGTGTGTGTGCACCTGTGAGAATGTACGTGTGTGAGAGTGCACGTGTGAGAGTACATGTGTGTGTGTGCACATGTGAGAGCATGTGTGAGAGTGCATGTGTGTGTGTGCACGTGTGAGAGTGTATGTGTGTGAGAGCGCATGTGTGTGCATGTGTGAGAGTGCACGTGTGTGTGCACGTGTGAGAGTGCATGTGTGTGTGCACGTGTGAGAGTGCATGTGTGTCTGCACGTGTGAGTGTGCACATGTGTGAGTGTGCACATGTGTGAGTGCACATATGTGAGTGCATGTGTGTAAGTGCATGTGTGTGAGTGTTCACGTGTGTGAGTGCACTTGTGTGAGTGTGCACGTGTGTGAGTGCATGTGTGTGAGTGTGCACGTGTGTGAGTGCACGTGTGTGAGTGTGCACGTGTGTGAGTGCACGTGAAGTTGTCTGTGAGGGAGTTTTATTCATGTCGTGTTGTCGTGTGGAGCAGTGAGTGATTGTCTCAGGTGCAGCTCTTTGAGAGGCTCCCACAACCTGTGAAGCTCTTTATTTGTAAGTCATTGTATTTAGACTCATACTTCAGTGTAAGTCATTGTATTTGGACTCATACTTCAGTGTAAGTCATTGTATTTAGACTCATACTTCAGTGTAAGTCATTGTATTTGGACTCATACTTCAGTGTAAGTCATTGTATTTGGACTCATACTTCAGTGTAAGTCATTGTATTTGGACTCATACTTCAGTGTAAGTCATTGTATTTGGACTCATACTTCAGTGTAAGTCATTGTATTTGGACTCATACTTCAGTGTAAGTCATTGTATTTGGACTCATACTTCAGTGTAAGTCATTGTATTTGGACTCATACTTCAGTGTAAGTCATTGTATTTGGACTCATACTTCAGTGTAAGTCATTGTATTTGGACTCATACTTCAGTGTAAGTCATTGTATTTGGACTCATACTTCAGTGTAAGTCATTGTATTTGGACTCATACTTCAGTGTAAGTCATTGTATTTGGACTCATACTTCAGTGTAAGTCATTGTATTTGGACTCATACTTCAGTGTAAGTCATTGTATTTGGACTCATACTTCAGTGTAAGTCATTGTATTTGGACTCATACTTCAGTGTAAGTCATTGTATTTGGACTCATACTTCAGTGTAAGTCATTGTATTTGGACTCATACTTCAGTGTAAGTCATTGTATTTGGACTCATACTTCAGTGTAAGTCATTGTATTTAGACTCATACTTCAGTGTAAGTCATTGTATTTGGACTCATACTTCAGTGTAAGTCATTGTATTTAGACTCATACTTCAGTGTAAGTCATTGTATTTAGACTCATACTTCAGTGTAAGTCATTGTATTTAGACTCATACTTCAGTGTAAGTCATTGTATTTAGACTCATACTTCAGTGTAAGTCATTGTATTTGGACTCATACTCACCAAAACATACCTGGAGTAGTATTTTGCTTCATCCATGTTTGCTTCATTAATACTGTTTATGATGTTTCAGTTATTCCCTGGTAGTTACATAACACTAGAACTCTAGAAGTCTCCTGTGCATTTTTCAGTTCTGATGTATCTCATTGTGGTTATAATATCAGCAATTAATATTAGATAACGGCTTGTGGCTAAGAAAAATCAAGATCAGACCATCCCCACAGAGCCTCTGGTTTTCCTTTAGTTACCCAGCTCCGCTTCTTTCAGATCTGTCTCTCTGCATGTCCAGTGTTCTCTGACATGTCACCCGCCGAGGGGAAGGGAAGGAAACGAGAGGAAACGACGGAGCAGGAGAGGAAATGAGGAAGCAGGAGAGGAGGAGAGGAAATGAGGAAGCAGGAGAGGGTAGGAGAGGAAACAAGGAAGCAGGTGAGGAAATGAGGAAGCAGGAAAGGAGGTGAGGACAGGAAACAAGGAGAGGAAATGAGGAAGAAGGAGAGGAAATGAGGAAGCAGGAGAGGGCAGGAGAGGAAACGAGAAAGTAGGTGAGGAAATGAGGAAGCAGGAGAGGAAACAAGGAGAGGAAATGAGGAAGCAGGAGAGGGCAGGAGAGGAAACAAGGAAGCAGCTGAGGAATTGAGGAAGCAGGAGAGGAAACGAGGAAGCAAGAGAGGAAACGAGGAGAGGAAACAAGAAAGCGGGAGAGGAAAGGAGGAAGCAGGAGAGGAGGGGGAGATGAGAGGCACAGCAGGATTTCTCTGGAGCACCCGGCCTCCTCCCTATTTCCCCAAATCAAAGCCTCCGTCTGGGGCTTGGTACAAACACGTCGCCCTCTCTTCTCCAGCCTGCTCCTCGCTGCTGCCAGCTCATAACCTGCTCCTACTCTTTGAACGCACCTCACGCTGAGACACCCCAGAGACGCAGCTTCATTTCCCGAATTAGTGTTTGGCAAAAATGACGAATACTTAGAATATGACATAATTTGAGGAAAGTGTGGTTTATAACGACATGGCTGACAGTACTGGAGCAAGCTACTGCAAAACAATCTGCTGCTTTTGGGATTGTTACATAAACAGAACACACAGAACTATTAGCTAGCAACAGGAAAATCACTGGAAATGAACTCTATATATACATATATATGCCACTATGGAATAATTCTCACCATATGAAAACATTCTTCTTACTTACTTAAAGCTGCACTATGTAACTTTTCTGGAGGATGGTCTGCTATTTGCTTATTATATTTTATTTATTATTGCTTTAGCTGTGGTATTGAATTTATCTATAGTTCATTGCTTTCATTATGGGTGTTTTTTATTTTATTTTTTTTTATTTCTTAAAAATAAACTATCAGCTGAGGTTCATTCCAGCACCTTTTTAAAATTTAAATACTTGATGTTAAATTACACCAGCCAAACGTTTGGACACAGCCTTCATTTACCGTTTACACTGTAGATACGAGGGTCATTCAATAAATCTGTGTCTGGTGCCACATGTTTCAGCCAAAAAAATGTCTACAAGTGGCTAAATTGTTTAAAGAAGGACGGAGCAGTGTTGAGGATGAAGGCAGGGAGCCCTACAGAAGTGAGGCCTCCTGAGGTGAACCAGACACAGTCACATTCTCCTATGAATTTCAATGGGTTTGCACCTTCAGCAGCCAAAAACTTGATAACTGACCGCTGTTCAATCCTGGAGCTTCTTGGTTGGCCATCTTTGTTAATCGCCAAAACAATCAAAGTTATTTTTTAATCTGCAAACGAAATTAAATCCATGTGAAAAACAAGTAAAACAAATAAACAAAAAAAGTAAGCTTCTAACTGTATTAAAAGTCCTTATACCGAAAAATTCACCTTATTTCCATAGTTTGTCCGTAATTTCACATCTTCGTTGTTGTCACAGTGACAGTCGTGCGAGGGGCTCTAGACTTGTACCAGTATCTACTCCTCCTGAACCACCGAACATGTAAAATATCAACATTACACTCATTTAAAAGACATCTGAGAAAGAGTGAACAAAACGTCTCTTCAAGAAAATGTTATTCTGCTGAGTCTGATGAGCTTCCTCTTCCTCTGGAGTGGGTGGAATTGTTCAGAAGTGACACAGAGGATGAAGAATTCAGTTGATTTATTGATTTGGAGTGAGATCCAGAGTAAACTTGTTGCTTTATTTATCTGATTAACTGTTAATATCTTACGTTAACAAACCAGACACATGTTCAGTTCTGTCTGTGCTTCATGGAGCTGAATAAATATAAATGTGTTACGTTAGCGTGATGTACTGATATTCAGCCTGTTGTTCCACATTTTATTATTATTATAACTTTAAAGATAAAATGTTTGTTCTCAGTCTCAGATTTTGTAAAATAAATTTCCCCCAAAAATGTGACTTATAGTCCAGTGCAACTTGTTTTTTCTTCATTGTTATGCATTTTTTAGCTGGTGTGACTTATACTCCAGAGCGATTTATAGTCCGGAAAATATGGTACTCAATTAAATAAAAACAATTAATTATAATATATTTTATATTAACATTGCTGCAAACACTTGTCCTTCTCTCGATGAGTTTCAGGATGAAGTCTCCTGAAATAGTTTTCACTTTACTGCCAAAAGTGTTAAGTTGTGACAAAGCAAAGGGTGGTTATTAAAAATAACAAAAATCTAGATCAAGTTTTGAGTCATTTTGAGTTTATTTTTAGTTTACTACATTCCACATGTGTCATTCATACTTTTGAGGCTTCACTGAGAATCTACAGTGTAAATAATCATGAAGGGAAAGAAAAAACAAACTGAAAAATAAGTGCGTCTAAACGTTTGACTGGCTGTTATGTAATATTTTAATAGAATGTTTAGTTTACCTCAACATGGAAAAGCTGATTTAATGTAATTATTTGGGGTTAGCATTTCAGTTTGACAGTAAATCATTCCTAACATCTGGATTCTTCACTTTATTAACTTGCTTCACGACGCCCAGGGGTCAAAATAAAGACTGAGCTAGCTAAAACTCCCAACTCGCTAACAGTGCAACCGCGCTACTCTGGGTTTGTGCTCAGATGCAGACAGAAGATATTGTGACAAGGAAAGCTCTGGGACCGTGCCATTTAATAATAATAATAAAAAAGATTTTATGTTAAACGAAAGAATTATATTATGTCAGGATATAGAACAAAAGAACAGAATAAATGAAGTATTTATAAAAAAAATTCAGTACACAGAATATTACAGCTCCGGCTCAGTTCGTGATTTCAAACTCTGTCCAATGTCTCGCCAAAGAGAAAGTATATTTCGAAAAAGGTGACAGTACAAAAGCCCTTCGTTAGCTTGTGTTTGAGGTAAAAATGAAACGGAATTCCTCTTGGAAAAAGCGTCTTCAGTCTGGTCTCATTAATCCAGGGTGATACATAAAAAACCTGTCAGAAGCCGCACTCTTGCCTCCTCTCTTGGCTCTGTGCTGGAATGTTCCGTACATATTCTTGTTTCTGTGAATCATTTTGGTTTTGACAGTTAAAACGAGACCAAACAAAAAAGGAGCCTTCAGGTGAAATGCCCGATAAAAGCTCCACGGGTGATTCCATAACTGTTACCCGGCAACCGTAATAAAAGGAAAAAAAATAAATTCTGTCACCTGGACAAGAAGGTTTTTGTGAGTGAAGATGTTTCGCTGCTCTTCCACGCCACTTCTGGTCAGTTCTGGTCAGATTACTGATGGACAACGCCGTGTCCACCACCAGTCTGATTACAGAGTTTACCCAAACGACAGCCGCTAAGTGACGCTAACAGCCTCACTGTTAGCGTCACTATTTTCTGTCCTGATTTTTGCCAAGTCACGCTAAAATGAATAAATATTTAAAGATGAGGCAGTGGACAGGGCGCTGCAGGTGAATGTTAAACACTACACAAATAAAATGAACACGTCACCAGAGACACTGTGTTTAGAGAGATACATGTTTGTGTCTTAATGCTAACGCTAATGCTAACTTTGAAGCGTGATAAATACTAAAACAACACCACAAAGTGAAGTATTCTACATATAAAAATAATCAGGTAATCTTTGTTTTAATTAAGTTGAATTTTAATAGGTTGTTTATTTTATGTTTTCTGATTTTAATAAAAGTGACTGTTAGCTTTGAGACATAGTGAGTTAGCTAGCACAGAGCCTATTGTCTGCACATTTTGGAAGGAGTTTTGTGTGTTGACACATGTAGATCTATTCAGTTTTGGAACTCAGCACTACTTCCTCTATTTTTGTACTTTTCTTTTCAACTTTTTTCCGCCACAAATTTCCACTTAACTGATATAAAACTATGTTAAATATTCATCACAGGCACAGGCACCAAACCAGAATTATCTGCGTAATCCCTCAGTCGTCCAAGTCTGATCCATCGCAAAACAGAATTAAAATCTGTCAACTGGACAAAATTTTGTATTTTGCTGCTCATCCAAGCCGCTTTTTCAGTTCTGGTCAGATTACTGCTGGACACTGCCTTATATCTGTCCTAATGAGTGGTTTCACACCTGTTAGCCGCCTGGCAATAGGGCTAGCCAGGATGCTAATAGGTGTGAAACCACTCATTAAGGGCTTGAATGACTATGCTAAGCAGGACTCAGGCACAGTGCACAATAGACCTAGCCTACAAACAGAAACTGTAAACAAAAGCTGTTTCCAGTTTCAGTGTCGTTAGCGCCTCCTTCAGACAGATATAAGGCAGTGTCCAGCAGGAATCTGACCACAACTGAAGAAGAGGCTTAGACGAGCAGCTAAATGTCTACACGCTTAGAACTTTTTGTCCAGTTGACAGAGTTTATTTCTCTTTTGCTACCAAGTCAGAATTAGAAAACCCTGAAAATCCTGCACTTTATGCTGGGGGGAGTGCAAGGGGAGGCCAGGGGGAGGCTGGGAGACAGATGCCCACACTCCCTGCTCCTCTGTGGGATACAATCGCTCCATACATCCCCCGCTATTGTACATCTGGAGAATAAAAGACATAATCGACAACAATGAAACCCGGGTTTTTGTTACGGGTCCAGTGACAGTTCTCTACAGTACAGAAGTGTAGTGCAAACTATAAAACTTTATTACCCCCCCCCCCCCCCCCCCACACACACACACACACACACACACCTCCAACATTTCACTTCATCATCTGTATGGCCTTTGAGCAAAGTGAACTTGGATGCACCGTATTCTGTTTTTTTGTTTACTAGTCAGAAGCACCGAGCTGGACCTTTCTCTTTAAAGCAACACCATGTAACTTTTCTGCATAATTCAATGGAAATAGAAAGTTCAAACCATACTTTTGAACATTCTCCATGGAAATAGATAGGTGTAATGCCAAACTGTGGAAGATTATAGCCAAAGGAACATTTCAAGAGGGGCGGACTCCACGCAAAGTAGTGTCGGGTTTGTGCAGGCTTCCAAACTTTTCTGTTAAAAAACAAACCAAAACTAAACAAAACATACTTTTCTATTTTTTGGCTAAAAGTTACGCGGTATGGCTTTAACTGAGCCAGAATCATTTTGTCTGGAGTATAGAGTTAAGCGTGATGTAATTTCCAGGTTCAATGCAGGCAGCAATGTGGCAATATTTTGAAAAAAACAAAAAAACTAAAAATGAGCCAGTTGGGCCCGGAAATGACATCATCACTTAATAACTAACAGTTTGTAACAGATGACCTTATACTTCCTGAATATTCCAGCCTTTGCGATTTGATAATGAATTTAAATAGTATTTTTAATTAGATGCTTCCTGAACTCTTTAATAACTTCCTTCCTCTTGCCCTTGTGCTTTCTCGCCGTGATCTTCGCCGCTCGCTGTGCTCGTCCCTGAAGTCTCTCTTATAATAACTTCACATTTATTACTTGTAGCACAGACTGTGGCTCCTGCTGACTCAGACCATAACACCTGAATCTACATGAACACACTTTATCTGGCCTCCTCCGTCCTCAAAGTTCATACCACAGGTTTTCATCTTTTTATAATTATCACTTAGTTTGGAGGGATGCTAATGTATGCTAAGTATTTATCATAGTTTTACATGAGTTAAGGGCAGTTTGTGCAGAAACAATCTGAAGAAAAATACAAAAATACAAGACGTAGCGCTGAAAACGGAATGGCTCTAAACTATGTCATATATATATTATATATATATGATGTACATATACATATATGTTGTATACATGTGATATACATATAAATTTATGTCATATACATTAAGAACACAAATGTATGGAACTATCTTTGTGTGTCATCTGTCCAAGTCCAACCAGGAAGTACAATTATAAACCTGACCTAAAGACTTGAAACTTATAGTGGTAGTGCTGGTGGTAGTAGCAGTAGTAATAGTAATGGTCGTGTTGATAGTAGTAAATAGTAGTAGTAGAGGTGGTTTTAGTAGCCTAGTAATAGTAGTAGTAACAGTAGTGATGGTGTAGTAGTGGTAGTGGTGGTGGTAATAGTAGTAAATAATAGTAGCAGAGGTAGTTGTAGTAGCTTAGTAGTAGAAACAGTAGTAGTGGAAGTAGTACTGTCAGTAGTATCTGTACTACTGCTGTAATTGCCATAATTTGTAGTAGCAGCAGTAGTGGTATTAGTAGTAGTTGAAAAACTGTTGTTTTAAACATTCTTGCTGTTCTCTTATTTTCCTCAGTAGAGTGGCTCCTGCAGACTCCTGTGTGTCTATGAAGTACACAGTTCCAGTAGTAGTAGTAGTAGTAGTAGTAGTAGTAGTAGTAGTAGTAGTAGTTGTGGTAGTAATACTTGTTGTTAAAACAGTTGTTGTTTTAAACTCTTGTACATTCTTGCTGTTCTCTTATGGCTCCTGCAGACTCCTGTGTGTCTATGAAGTACACAGCTCCAGTAGTAGTAGTAGTAGTAGTAGTAGTAGTAGTAGTAGTAATAGTAGTAGTAGTAGTAGTAGTAATACTTGTTGTTAAAACAGTTGTTGTTTTAAACTCTTGTACATTCTTGCTGTTCTCTTATGGCTCCTGCAGACTCCTGTGTGTCTATGAAGTACACAGTTCCAGTAGTAGTAGTAGTAGTAGTAGTAGTAGTAGTAGTAGTAGTAGTTGTGGTAGTAATACTTGTTGTTAAAACAGTTGTTGTTTTAAACTCTTGTACATTCTTGCTGTTCTCTTATGGCTCCTGCAGACTCCTGTGTGTCTATGAAGTACACAGCTCCTACAGCTCAACAGCAGCAGGTTCAATGGAGCGGATATGTCATTGTGAAAGTCTGTTAAACACTCCATGCATTTTACCTTTCTGTGCCCTCTCTCTATAACCACGATGAGGAAATACTGCAGCTGTGTTTAGGTGTTTGTGAGGACAACATCTGCACTCTTTGGGTTTGTGGAAATGGCTGTCCAAAAATAGTGTTTTGTTGGCTTTTGTCGTGTTCAGAATTGCATTAGTTGTTGGGGCCATATAGGATCAGTCTGCCCGAGAGAGAGAGGATTTACCAAACCCAACGTTACTCTGGAGTGAATGAATAATGCAGAGATTTGTCAAGCAACTGAACAACTACAAATCTGTTACTTGAGGGAGTATTATGCAAAATCGACTTTTTGGAGTTTTCTTCCATGTTATAATGCTGTTCCCTCATCAAAAACATGCCCAAACGCCACTAGAAAAAACAAGACAAAACAATATACTACAACTTCACAAACCTGTGTGATGTGCAGTAGTTTCATTAGTGGGATGCAGCTGATTATGCTGTGATAGCGCTCTGAAGGGGGAGTGCCTTAGTGCGTTAAAAACAAAAGTAAAGCTCGTTAAACTTGTTAATATGTCGTAGCATTTTCAAAACAATAAACATAAACATGATGATCTAAATATTTAATATGTTAACGATTAATATCCCTTTTAAAAACTACAGTATGATCTTTTTTCTTTTTGTACATTACACACAATCCAATTCTTTTTTTAAAGCCTGAAATCTCAACACTGTTTGTTGTAGAACTTTACAAAAGGGTTAGTTTACCCGATGAGAAAGTTAGAAAATCAAACAGTCAATCAAACACCAGCTGATTAACCAAAAATTGTGTATTCTAGTGCGATGGTCCACAACCTTTTTCTCCTTCAAAATATTTTTTTTCTGAGGGACTGGTGTAAGGGGACGAAATGCATAATACCTCTGTCCCGAGTTTAAAAAAGTCTCATTGCTCATGTCTGCTCTTAACCAGGTTAATTTAATATATATAGCATAGACTGTTACAGAAGCAAAACAAGAAATAGAAGTTTTTCTTTTGACGATGTCCCCTCATCAAAAACATACCTGGAGTTGTATATTCCTCTTGAAATCACTACGTTTCAACTTTCCCCGGATAGTTGCATCAGTATTTGGGGATGCGTATTCTAGTGGCTCGGTGAAGTCTAACTTAGTTTAATTTTTTTTTTTTTTTTACCTATTGCAGAGTGAATAATGCATTTTTTTACATTATTAGTACATTATAATTTCACAATCCACTTAATGCCATCTCTCTCCCTTCCTTCCAGAGGTTCAGTCCTGTGAAGGAGGTGGCGCCCCCTGTAGGAGCCTATGACGACCCGCGCACTGCAATGGAGCTGCTGAAGAAGTCCAGCTCTTCCCAGAAGAAGAGTCCTTTCTGTAGCACAGCGGCTCGCTTCAGCCCCGAGCGGAGGAGAAACTCTCTGCCAGGTCAGGAACATGAGCACAAATACAACCTGGTATAAAGAACAAGAGCGCAAATACAACCTGGTATAAAGAACATGAGCACAAATACAACCTGGTATAAAGAACAAGAGCGCAAATACAACCTGGTATAAAGAACATGAGCACAAATATAACCTGGTATAAAGAACAAGAGCGCAAATACAACCTGGTATAAAGAACAAGAGCACAAATACAACCTGGTATAAAGAACATGAGCACAAATATAACCTGGTATAAAGAACAAGAGCGCAAATACAACCTGGTATAAAGAACAAGAGCACAAATACAACCTGGTATAAAGAACATGAGCGCAAATACAACCTGGTATAAAGAACATGAGCGCAAATACAACCTGGTATAAAGAACAAGAGCGCAAATACAACCTGGTATAAAGAACAAGAGCACAAATACAACCTGGTATAAAGAACATGAGCACAAATACAACCTGGTATAAAGAACAAGAGCACAAATACAACCTGGTATAAAGAACATGGGCACAAATACAACCTGGTATAAAGAACAAGAGCACAAATACAACCTGGTATAAAGAACAAGAGCACAAATACAACCTGGTATAAAGAACACGAGCACAAATACAACCTGGTATAAAGAACACGAGCACAAATACAACCTGGTATAAAGAACAAGAGCACCAATACAACCTGGTATAAAGAACAAGAGCACACATACAACCTGGCATAAAAAAAAAAACTTAAAAAAAAAACATGAGCACAAATACAACCTGGTATAAAAAACATGAGTATAAATACAACCTGTTATAAACAAATCCAACCTGTTAAAAAAGAACATGCAAAAATACAATGACAGCCTGGTATAAAAGCCTATCATGATAATTATTATACCGACTTTTTGTTGAATATATGAAAGCTGGAACAATATTTTTTGGGCTCAGTATTTATCATGTGCACTTTTTCTTTGCACTGCTGGGGGACTTTTGGAGATTTTGAAGATTTAAGCTGCAAAACTTTGAATGAATAACTAGATTAATGACTCATTACAGATGCAAACTCAGTACTGAAGTGTTTCATTCTGCTGTTTATTTATGGCAGCTCATAACTTTTAATAATATTTAGACTACTTTTTGTGGTTTAAATCTGCTTTGGGGTTTTTGTGTCAGTGGCATAAATTCATTTTAATATTATCATTTATCGTCTATATTTACCTCAGCGATATATCAAACTTCAAAATATGTTACTGTGACAGGTCTGCTGTTATGTCTGAAATGTTTTAAAGAGGGAGTATTATGCAAATATGACTTTTTGAAGCTTTCTGCCATGTTATAATATTGTTCCCTCATCAAAAACATGCCTTAAGAGGTTTTATATGTCATCCATGCATGTAATTTAGAGATCTGTCCCGGGCCCTACTCAAACCCTCTTTACAGTCCAATTCTCCGCCCACACGCTTACGTCACCCATGCTCCTACACGACAGTTCTTCATAAATATACAAAAGCGTGATAAAAAACAATATACTACAGCTTCACAAACCTGATAAGATGTGCAGTAGTTTTATTAATGGAACACAAGCCGATTGTAATTTGAAAGCTTTGTGAAGAGGGAGTTGCGTTTCATCACAATTAAATTTATTATTAAACCTATAACTTTATGATCTTTTTTTCTCCTCAGGTCCAGGCTCGTACGATGTCTTCGATCACGGTGTGGCCCGGGACTGTTTTAAAAAGGCCTATTTGGACCAGACCAAAGGGGGATTTGGCTCTAGCTCTCAGCGCTGCACTGTCTTCAGCAGACAGAGCACAGGGCCCAGTCCAGGACAGTACCAGGTCAGTGCTGTTTCTGGTTGTAAACCAGACCAAAACCAGACCAAAACTAGACCAAAACCAGATCAAAATCAAACCAAAACCAGGCCAAACCAAAATCAAAACCAAAACCAAATCAAAACCAGACCAAAACCAAACCAAAACCAAAACTAAACTAAACCAAATGTAGTAGACATAGACTTGTAAACAACTATTTCATCTAAGGAAAAAAAAAAAAAAAAAAATTATTAAAAGAAAAATATGAAATCTGTCACTGGACAAAAAGTTGTAGGAGTAAAGACGTTTGGCTGCTCATCAGTTCAGATTCCTGCTGGACACTGGCCTACATCTGTCTGATGGGAGGAGTTAACTTCACTGAAACTGGAAACAGCTTTTGTTTACAGTTTCTGTTTGCGGGCTAAGTGTATTGTGCACTGTGCCTAAGACATACTTTGGATAATCATTCAAGCCCCTAATGAGTGCTTTCACACATACTAGCATCCTGGCTAGCTCTGTTTTTTTTTTCTTTGTTTTGATTTAGGTTTGATTTGAAGTGTGATTGCAGATGGTTCTATGGCCCACATTCGCATCTGCACAACAGAACCAATGATGTCATCACACAGCACTGTTTACATGTGGTGCAGAAGTGTTAATGCTGATATGAGTCCTGCTGTGACTCCTGCTGTGACTCCTGCTGTGACTCCTCTGTGAGTTTTGGATTGAACAACAGTGTGGAGCAGCGAGGACAACGGAGGACGAGAGGCTGGAAATCCGTCTCTGTCCACAGTCCTGATTGAAGTGCCTTTTTGCTGTGTGTTTTGAGTTTATTCCATTTTTTTCTTGTATAAACAGCATCAGCGCACGTGACACAGGGCTCGTACACTAAAGCCGTGCGTGTGTGCGTACATGAGTTCTGTGTAGGGCTTCGGCTCCTCCTCTTCTGTGTTAAAATCCCGGTCAAAAGTCTAAAGTCACGCTTGGGCACGGATTGGTTGGGCTAAAGCAGTGCTTCTCAATTATTTTTATTAATTATTATTTATTTTCTATCATGCCCCCCCTATAAAGAAGAAAAGATTTCGCCCCCCCCCCAAAAAAAATAAATAAATAAATGAAATGAAATGATATAATGAAATTTAATTAAATATCAAATAAAAAAATAAAATTAAATAAACATCAAATGAATAAATTAAAATTAAATAAATATCAAAATAATACATTAAAATTAAATAAATATCAAATTAAAACAAGTAATTTAGCAATTTGGTACGCCACCTTATATGATGCTCAGTGCTCGCTGCTTTAAGTGACATTTACAAAGCGGATGATTGTTGTTAATATTTGACACGTTTACGCTGAAAAAACTCAGCGTCTTATCAGCGTGACTGAGGTGTAATGAGGCGTCTTAACTTATTTGTCTTCATACTGTCCACTGCCATAGCGGACACCGGTCTGTCCTCGTGTCCCACCGGAGTCACGGTGAAGCCAAGTGCTAAATACTCTTATTTTTCGGGTGACTTTACCTCCGTCTATCTCCGCCTTTGTTTTCATCCCTGTTAAAATGTTTTCCATAGTGTCTCTTTAGCAAAAGTGTCTCTTGTTCACTGTCCTGTGTCACGATCTGTATGCTCTCTCCTGCTCTTTGCTGTGCGTGCGCTGCGTACAGTACTACAGTGTCATACGCGGAGTCATATGCGCCCCCCCCCCACGGCATCTCACCGTGCCCCCCCCAGGGGGGCGCGCCCCACTATTTGAGAACCACTGGGCTAAAGTCAGGTCTGAAGTGGGACTAGGCCAAAAGGACATCCAGAACTAAGCACTGACGCATTAGCAACGTGACTTTATACGAGCCAAGCTGTAAATACATTCAACTGTTTTCCCTTAAGCAGATTTTATTTTCGTCTTCCATTTAGACTCCATCTCACTGAAGCCCTCTGCTCCTCTTCTCTGCTGTTCTCTCAAGTTTTGTGTTTTTGTGACTCAGGTGGAGAGAAGGAGCGAGGAGTCCTACAAGAAGCAGAACACAGCAGTCTTTAAATCCGCCACAGAGCGCCTGGTGTTACCCCTACAGGCTACAGTAAGAACTACATCGCTGTGTGCTCCCTCTATCCCCTCCCTCTCTAATCTCTCTGTCTTCTCTCTCTCCACTGTCTCTCTTCTCTCCGCCCTCTCTTCTCTCTGCAGGATACAGTAAGAACTACATCGCTCTATCCTCCCTCTCTCCCTTTTCCCCATCTCCCTTGTCTCTCTCTTCTCTCTGGCTGCCCCCTCTCTCCTCCTCCTTCCTTCTCTCCCCCCGTCTTTCCCTTATCGCTCTCATCCCGCTCTCCCGCTCTCTCTCTCTTTCTTCTCACAGTGCTTAACTCACAAACTCACTGCCGGCTTTGGACTTTGCAAACTGGGACATGAGAGGAGCAGCCAGGAGTCTAGCTTTCTCCCTATATCCCTGTTTCCCCCCCCCCTCTCTCTCTCTCTCTCTCTCCCTCTCCTCTCTCTCCCCCTCTCTCTCCTCTTGATCTCTAGAGCTACCCTCCTCTCTCCACCCCTTCTCATCCACTGCTCACTCTTCTAACCCCTATCTCTTTCCTCTCTCTTCTTCCCCTCTGTATCCATCCTTCCTCTCTCTCTCTCTCTCTCATTCTCTCTCTCCTCTCACCTCCCTCTCTCCTTGTACTCCCTGTACTCCCTCTATATCTTTCCCTCTCTCCTTCTCTCTCATCATCTCTACCTCTCCTCTCACCTCATCTCTTCCGCTCTACTCCCTCTTCATCCCTCTCTCTCTCTCTTATCCCCCATCTCTCTCTCTACTCACCCCCATTTCTCCTGCTCTCCTTCCTTTGTATTGCTCTCTTTCTGCCTCCCTCTCTCTTTTATCATCCACCTCTCTCTCTTCTCACCTCCATTTCTCCCCGTACTTCTTCCGTATTGCTCTCTTTCTCTCTCTCTCTATCCTCTTTCTCTTTCTTTCTCTCTCTTCACCTCTCTCCTCCCTCTCCCCCCTGTACTCCCTCTACATCGCTCCCTCACATCTTCTCTCTCCTTTATCATCCACCTCTTTCTCCTCTCTCCCACATCTCTCCCCCCTTCTTCTTCCGTATCGCTCTCTGTATCTTTCCCTCTCTCTATCCAGCCCTCCCCTTCTCTCTTTCTTTCCCTCTCGTCCTCCACTTGTCTCTCCTCTCGCCTCCCTCTCCCCCTGTACTCCTTCTATATATTTCCCTCTCTCCCTCTCTTCTGCTCTCTCTCCTTTATCATCCGCCTTTCTCTCCTCTTACTCACACCTCTTCCCCTCTGCTCCTCTTTATCACTCTCTCTCCCTCTCTCCTTCTCTCCCTCCTGTGCTCTCTCCGTGTCCTCTCGCTCTCTCTTTGCCCCCTCCCCCCTCTCTTTTATCTTCCGCCTCTCTCCGGCTAATATCTTCTCCAAAAACAGGTCACCGTGATTAGTTTTCCTCTTTTCTTTCTTTCTTTCAAAGCTTCTTGTCTTCATTTTGTCTCATGATTCAAACGACTCCATCACATCAGAGCCATTTAAATGCATTAAAACACTTCACTCCTCTTGCTGTTTAATAAATGCTAAATAGAGAGATTTTAACCAACCAGCTAATGAGTGATAATTAATTCAAGACGCAGGAATTAGCTCCACTGCTCCACACACGGCACCGCTGTTATCGCCGCACATTGGAACAAGCTAATATTAAAGCAACTGGATGGAACATTTTCAATTTAAAACTGTGTACTTAATTCCAAAAAACATCGGACATGATGCCAAAGTCGTTCATGTTATAATTTGGTGTTTTGGTTCGAGAGAGTGATCCAATCCAGAGCGAGCGTCACGTGACTCTCTCATTTGTGTTGCTAAGTTCTAAAACTGAAATCCAGTTGTTTTAAACCTAAAATGCAACACTGATCTCAACGGTTCAGATCAGTGAGAGGCGTTTTAGGACAGGACGTCACCTTTATGTGATATTACGATGTGCCTGTCCATAAACTGAGAACGAGACCTGGGTGTGTCTCTGTCTGCGGGTCAAGGCTCTGGACACACAGGGTCAGTGATGATTGGGGTCAGTAAACAATAATATTGAATCTACTCGGCATTGACCCAAAAACCTCAGAGCAGGAGAATCCCTTTTGTAAATGAACGAGGTTATAAAAGTAGCGTGAGTTACATAAACGGCACAGTAGCGTGTCTATAATGAGTCCTGTATGTTAATTATTCGACCTTCTACCTGTAAAAATATAAAACATGACCTAGTTGTGCAGATAAAAGGTACATGAAATCATTATGTAAATATGCAGCAGGCGTTCACAGATCAGAGCAGGTAAAGTGGACGTGAAAGTAGAGCGGCACAGTTATCCATGTTCACACTTTGGAGAAATTCATTAGTTGTTTTTTATTTATTTATTTATTTTTTTCGAACATTTTTTTCACCAGTAGATGGCAGATGTGAAACCTGTTCCTCCCTCCCCTCACTTGGCTCCTCCCCCTCCTCTCATCTGGCCTTTGCGCAGCCTCATCTGGGCCGTGTCCCGATTTGCCAAATGCGCTGTTCGATGTGCCCTTCGATGTACCGTTCGAAGTACCCGCCCGATGAAGGGTACTCCTCCGTGTAGTGTAAAAGTGAAAAACAGAACTCATTTCATTTTTTTTTTTTCCATTTTAAACAGTTTACAGTGGTCCAAAGCTATTACCTTGTGCATTATGAGTGTCCTAAGTGCTCACCATGATGAGTTTATAAGGGCTTTTCACAACTTTCAGAGACCAGTGCAGTGTACATCGAGCATGCTAAGAGTGCACTTCCTGTTAGAATCCTTGATGCAGATGGTACATAGTGGACTTATTTTGTCCTCAAGAGCTGCTTAGACAATACACCTGTTGGGCGGCACATACAAATGTAGCTGAAGTACATACGCAAACTCAAGTACAGACCTTTAAAATGAACCATGTTTTTTTTTGTTTTTTTTAAATGGTGCCATCTTGTTTGATCCATCTGCACAGCTGCCCTGACGTTTAAGGCCCTCTCCCTCCTCAGTGCGTCTCTCTGGGCTCCGTCAGTACAAGATTCCTGCTGATTTTCTGTCCTTGTTCTAATCAGCCGATGATTTACACCCCCCGAAGCCTCTGAATGCAATTAACATCCTGGTAGGACACGAGCAGCGTGACTTATCACAGGACGTACAGTGTAGTTAGAACGGTAACGTCTCAGACCACCCGAGGAGAAGGAACAGTAACAGTAATATACAGATTGATCAGTATTTGTATTAGTTTAATACCAACTCGCAGTTGTAGAAGCTCCATAATGTAATTCTTACGTAAATTGACTTTTTTGAGCTTTAAAGATGCTCCGTGTAACTTTTCTGGCAAGTAGTCTGCCACCTGATTGTCTCCATGGAGATGTTATAGTGTTGCCTTGGATTTTATCATATTGCAGGTTCACGCTATAACATTCTTTTTTTTTTTTACTGTGTGTAACGTACAGATTTTTACTTGTTCTGGTTGCCTGTCTCCATGGAGGTTGATCTGAAGTCTAATGCCATACTCTGTAACATTCTAGACAAAATGGGCCTTCAGTAGATCTAAGAGAGACAAAAAAAACAGGACAACAGGGAATCTGAACCTAGAAGGAAACGTGTAACTATTCCTTACACAGCTGGTGTGTCGGAAAAACTTCAGGGAATTTTCAGACAGTATGAAATTCCGGTCTTTTTCAAACCTACAAACACTTTAAGGCAGAAACTGTTCACCTAAAGAACAAAACCCAGAGACATAAAGTCATGTGTCTACTCCATTCATTAAAGTGAAGAGTGAAGTGAGTGTTACACTGGAGAAACTAAACAGTCACTTCATAAGAGAATGAACCAACACCGGGAGAGAGAGCAGCTCAGGACCACAGTCTGATGTTCATCTGCATCTCAACGACACAGATCACAACTTTGAAGAGAGTGAGGTTCAGATCTGAGCCAGAGAAAAGAAATTGTTTGAGAGGGAAGTTAAAGAAGCATTTTTTGTTAGGAAAGACAATCCCTCCTTAAGCAGGAATGGAGGCCTAAGACATAATCTCTCACAGATCTACAACTCCATCCTCAGACCCAAAACAAAGAGAACAATAGCAGGGTCGTTAAAGGTTGAACTGGCTAGTTTCAGCTGAAACTGGAGACAATAGCAGTTTCCAGTTTCAGTGTCATTAGCGCCTCCTTCAGACAGATATAAGGCAGTGTCCAGAAGTAATCTGACCAGAACTGAAGAAGAGACTTGGATGAGCAGCTGAATGTCTTCACTCTTGCAACGATTTGTCCAGCTGACAGATTTAAACTTCGTCTTTTGCTATTCTAGACAAAGCAATAACATTCCCACGGAAATAGCGGCCCCTCTTTTAGAAAAGTTGCACAGTGCACCTTTAATACAGCCTGTACGTGACTTTTATTTGTTCCACTTAAGGGAAATTGTCCTTCATGTCGTGTTCTGTAAAAGCAGCCATTTCTGAGACTGAATGACTGCAAATGAGACTGAATATTGTCTAGACATTTTAAAAGGCATTTTTGTTGGATGAAAACCACAAGGAGACAACTACCTCAGACGATTTTATTCAATCAGAGACACTGTTGGATAAGAACCACATAGAGATACTAAGAAATAGACTTGATACCGATTCCAATACCAAGATGATAATACAAACTTTCTTTAGACGACAGAATGTGATTTTCAACATTAAATGGTACTACTTTCTTTTATATCCACATATGTCTGTACCAATACCTGCTCAAATGAGTATCTAGTTTCGATACTAGCTTTAGCATCTGATTTTCGATACTTTTGACAATCCTAACCCCAATTGCCAAACCCACATAACTATTATTGCATGGTTTTCCAGTTCAGTTTATGCCTCGAACAATAAAATTTGAATCTTTCTTCGTTGTTTGGCAGTTTGCACAAATACATTTCTCCAGAAGTTTATTATGTTGTAGTTAGAGAGTCATTAGCATAGCTTTGTTTACGCGCTGGGATAATGTGAACTGTCTGTGCTCAGATCCAGGGCCGGTGTGAACAGGACTGATGATGGCCATTACTGAACGGAGTCTCTCCATTAGAACTCCTGATGCTTATCGTGCTGCTAACAGTCGCAGCGCGTCGATCGCCGCCGCGTCTCTCACTCATTTTTCTCCACGATGGCGGCTCGGGCGTACTGTCGGCACGCACTATATCCCTCTGATGGATGGGACGGGCTCGCGCTGCAGCGGCTGAATCCAACAGCGTATATCACGGGGGAGTTTTAGCGCTGCCCGGGGGGACGCTGTGGGAGGGAGGCACTACAGCTGTTAGAACATTCACTTCACTCAGAGCGTTTCTGCTATTGATAAGATTCTCGTAGAGGCGGACAATATGAAAATGTGTAGTACTGCAGTGTCATTTCGATTCTACGGAGTGGACTTAATACTCAATACCAATTCTGACACCACAATAATAATTAAAAACATCATTTCTTTCAATATACTGTGATTTTCCACATTAAATGGCAGTATTTTCTCTGATATTCCCACGTGTCTTATATCTGTGTCATCCCTCAGTTCATAGCGGTCCAAAAATACTAGCTCATGCGTTTTATACCTGCTCTCAGAGAAAAAGAGGAAGAGGAGAGGAAGGAAGGGAACAGGGTAAAGGAATAGAGAGAGACGGAAAGATGAGAGGAAAGAGATGGGGGAGGAGGAACGAGAAAGGGCAGGGATAGTAGGAGAGGAAGGAGCCAAAACGATGGGGAGAAGTACTTACTCCATTCTCCAATTTTACATCCATCCATCCATGTTCTTCCTCTTATCCGAGGCCGGGTCGCGGGGGCAGCAGTCTAAGCGGGGACTCCCAGACTTCCCTCACCCCAGACACTTCCCCCAGCTCCATCGGGCTCTCCAATCTTACAACCCGGAAGACAACGGACGTCTTTCTAGTTTCTTGAAAAGTTTAATATCCGCCTTAATGATCCACAGGAGTCGTAGATTATAACTGTACAGCAGCCAAAAGCACCGTACGTCTTCTTTAAAATGTCCTTCAGCTCTGGTCCGTGTAAAAGCACATGATATAAGCTCGATTTGTATATGACGGCGTGGAAATCAATACACTTTCTATTCAAGAGCATAATGTGTCTGATGAATAATGCTTATGAAACATTTATGAGGGTATTATAGAGGAAAACAAAGAATAAGTGGACTATTATCCTGGCTTTTATAAAACGCTATAATGTTCCTTATACTTTGACTCCTGCGTGCTAAAGGCTGCCCCCTGCTGGCTGTAATAACACATTCAAACGCCGAGCTGAGAGACGTGCTTCCGGTCTGACTCAGATCTGGGACCAGTTAATGAAACATCACCCCGAGGGCTCCATCGCTTTAAGTTACCCCCCACGCTGCGCACCGCCCGCCCCGTATCCATAGAAACAACCCCCCGTCGCCGTGGAAATTAAAAGTTTTTAATCAGTAGACGATCAGAGCGGCACGCAGATAAGAGGGCCCAGATACAGGCGCTAAGTGCGTTTTTTTATGGCGCGTTTAATGTCGACACGGAGGCGGCGGTGGGTCAGATCTGAGGCTGCGAGGAGACGGGAGAAGTCAGTGCGAATCAGACGAGACGTTAGCGGAGCGCACAAAACAAACAGACGGACAAATCCCATCCAAAAGAAACAATCTATTAAAGGAAGGATGCTCACAAATACAAGTTCACTGATCAAATGCGTGTATTGATACTTTACTTTGGGTAGTGACGATAACCAGATGCACTGTTCTGTCTGGAGCTTTGTTAGACACAACCTGACCATAAAGAACTGAACAGACGAGCAGATTTGTGCTGTTAAACAAGTCCCTCTCAAATAATATGAAAACTCATAGTCCAGCTAGCATAAGCCAATAGTTTTTCACTTAGTCACGCTGACCGTTTTTGCTGGAAATCAAACACTTAAACGCAGCATGACGATTTTTATGCAAAGTGTGATGTTGTGATCAAACTATTACCTGATTTAAATCAATTCTGCAAAAACAACTTTTCAGAGCTGCCAAACGTGTTAAATGTTGAATTGCTTATTTTCAAGACGCCATTTTTTGCCGATCAGCTCTCGTTTTCACGGCACACACGCTTGACCACTGTGACGTACTTTCATTCTCAAGTTTTATTTTCTTAATCGGTGATACATGTCGACGGTGCCGTGCAGTAATTTGTGTACAAATGAAAACACATCTGACGGCATGCGACGCTTTTGTGGTGACGACGTTTACAGCGACACCAGCTCCTACTGGACACCACCTTTTTCTAACGTAGACGTCAGCGGAGTTGTTTCTTTTATGAAGTCGTTTTAGATCAGGGGTGTCAAACACATTTTCACCGAGGGTCACATGAGCAAAATGGCTGCCCTCAATATAAAATAAATCTAACTACTTTTAAACTTGTTAATTAATGTTTCTGTATTCATTATTTCTTGAAGTTACAAATATTGCGTATGTATTTGCCTTGATAAAAATATAAAATATAGCTCTGTGGCTTTGTCAAGGGCAAATTTGTCCCACAGGTCTTGAGTTTGACACATGTGTTTTAGATAAATAATGTGATTTAGAATGTCCAGATTATAACAAAATGATCCACAGGTGTCATATATTATAACTTTAGCTGACAAAATATGCATATACACAATATATCTTCTTTAAAGCTGAGGTCATTTCCAAACAGTGAACGGAGGATGTCGGTGTTTTAAACTGTTATCTCTGAAACCTTTCCTAGCTGAAACCCACATCACTAGTATTCACATCAAGTTACTTTTTGATCCGTGCGCAGGTTTAGAACGGATTTTTCAGATGATGAGACAAAGCACGGCCTCAACTTGAACTTGCGTCTGGAAGAGAATCGTCCAATCAGAATGCTCCTTCAGACAGGAGACCGCTGAAACAGAAAACACTAATTTCAGGGTTAACAAACTCTGAGTTTGGGCTAATCTTGTTTTTTGGAGCAAGGCCAAAATATCAGTTCTGTGTTGAGTTGAGTTTTAAGAAGACGCTTTGATGAGGCATATTTGATTATAATAAGCGCAGATATACATGCAAAGTTTGAACGTAGAGTGTGGGACATAAAAATAACTGTTAAAAGTCAAATGTGTTTCTGGCAGCGACAGGTTAAATCTGGTTTAAAGTGACTTCCACTCCCCACGGCTGCTGCACTTTGTGGAACATGAGAATAATGAGCCCAGTGTCGGCAGGAGCACTTATTTCAGTCACTGTACTGGACTGGGCTCTGCAGTCCTCCACTGTGAGCTGTGACAGAAGCACAATGGCCTCCACGCTCCATTTAAAGACTGCGGTGCGTTCAGGTGAAAACAGGGTAAAGCTATTGTGCTTATGTGTTTTTCAGGCCTCATTATTCAGCTGCTGCCTTCACTGACCGTCCATCAGTCAGGACTTAAACTATAGTCTGCTTTAAACTCAGCGGCGGGGCTTGCATTTGACCCGTGGGCCTTCAGTGACGTCCCACTTACACATTACAGCATCACCTCAGCACAGGCGCATCAAACAGCACTTAATTTCAAGAGCATTTAAAACCAATAAGCAGCACTGCATTCACGAATAACAGAAGGAGACTAAGTTCACAGATACTGTCAAAAATGAAAAATAAAAATATGATTTAAAGATGCCAAACAAAATGCCTCCAAAATGACGCTATGTGAGCTCAAACAAGTCTGTGTGTTAAACTGCACAATGTCACTGTTTCATATAAGACACAACCAGACAAGAACAAAACAAACTGTTCTTTGAAAATAAAGTAAACACATCATTTTTGACAATAATCTAGACAAACAGCAAATAACTGAAAATGTGGCTCAGCTGAGATTGAATGAACTTTAGTGCAGTTTTAACTGAGGTGACTTCAATGCTCCACGTTATTATTCACATTATAAAGTCACTTTTTCATTGTGGAGCTCCGTCTCCCTGCGCGTCGCTGAGAGGGTTTGGCCGACCTCTCCTCATAATATCCAGCTTTTCGTTTAAAGGCCCGTCTTGAAAATGCCGTGGGAAGTATATCTCTTTTTTTTTTTTTTTTTTAATTTATATATTTATTTGACAGGGACAATGCAATCTGACAGTTACAACATGAACATTGCAGCTGATGTGATGCATATAGAGTTTATAGCCAGAGCTCATTCTCAACTCCCGTCCCTGGTTGGGCTTCTCCACAATTCACCAATATGCAAAATATATTAAAACACCTGCCCCTTAAAATAGATACATCAGTGCCCAAAAATACATTCAACACTCACACGTTCTCTCACTCACTAACTGTCATACGACCTATTTACAAGTGGGTACAGTTTTGACTCATTTTCAGACAGTTCTTAACCCTAGAGGTGAACATTTTCAACTCAGAAATGTTTTTTTTATTTGAGTGGGCAGTGAGTTCCACAGTTTGCAGCTCTGATATGAAAAGGTGGACTGTCCAAAAGAGGTTCTGCGTTGTGGGATTGTACAGTTCTTGTTTACGGCGCCTCTTGTCGCTCTGGTGCCGTTTAGTCTTTGTATAAATGTACTGAGTGACACTTAAAACATAATTTAGGGAAACATAAACTAGTAAAACTTTCAAAATTTAATAGATTATATTTTTTAAGGATGTGACAATGATGAAAACGGATTGGCTTTCGATCCATAATTTTGATTGCTTGGTTGTACAAAGAACCAATGCGCTTTGTGTCTGAGGGAGCTGCCTGGGCCCATGTGTCATACAGTAGGAGATATGAGAAAAAAAAAATCCTTATCCTTATCAATTTAGATTTCTTTGTATTGTTTTGGCTATACTCTTAACATGCTTATCTAATTTTAGTTGGGGATCTAGGACCAACCCAAGATATTTAAAATCGTTAACTACTTGTAAAATTAATCTCTCTGTTTACCCTGACAGCTCCAGGAAAATGAAATCTGCCTGACAACACAAGCAGCTGAAATATAATTGGATAAAAACTCTGCCACATTAAACAACGATGGAAGCCGCTCAGCAAAGTGGATAAAATATGACATAAAGAGAACAGAGAATACAGGTCAGATTTCTGAAGGACGTTTATGAAGCCAGAGGTCAGAGGTCATACTGTGACGTAAAATAATGGGCAGAAGCACCGGATTCTACGTGAAATTTTCTCAAAACTTCAGGCTGTCCCATACATTTCCATCAGTGTGCACCGACCCGCTGCACTCAGAGTACATTCTGTTGAATCAAATAAAGTAATTTAACCACATTTAACATCATGAATATATGTAAAATATATGTATAAATATGGATATGTAGATACGCGCATTTACACTCATTTTAGCAGTACAGTTGTCCCTCGTTTAAGGCGCGGGTTACGTTTTAAAAATAACCCGCAACAGGCAAAATCTGTGAAGTATCAGCTTTATTTTTTTATAAATAAAAATGATTATATATGTTTAGCAGCTGTAAAAACCCCTCACCACACACTTTGTATCCCTGTGTCTTTACTCGGACATAATGATCCACAGGTGTCGTAGATTAGAACTGTACACACACGAGATCAACACGTCCAAGATGAAACACAACCCGTCCAAGAGTTTAGAGCTGCACTAAACTCCTACACAACGCAGCACAACTTTGGCTCCTGCTCAAAACACTAAAGTTCAAATGAGATGCCTGGATTATTCTCCTGCGGCGTTGCCCCGGGCGATCACATGACCTCTGGAGAAAAGGTCATCATCACAGAGAGCGGCGCTGAATGGAGAGAGGAGTGAAGAGCAGGGAGAGAAAAGAGGAGGGAGAAAGAAGAACAGGGAGAGGAGAACAGGGAGAGAGGAGTGAAGAGGAGGGAGAGAGAACAGGGAGAGAGGAGAACAGGGAGAGAGAACAGGGAGAGAGGAGTGAAGAGGAGGGAGAGAAAAGAGGAGGGAGAGGAGAACAGGGAGAGAGGGAGAAGAGGAGAACAGGGAGAGAGGAGTGAAGAAGAGGGAGAGAGAACAGGGAGAGGAGGAGAGAGGAGGGAAGAAGGGGGAAAGGAGGGAGAGAAGGAGAGGAGGGAGGGAGGAGGAGGGAGAGAGAAGAACAGGGAGAGAGGAGTGAAGAGGAAGGAGAGAGAAGAGGAGGGAGAGAGAACAGGAAGAGGAGGGAAGAAGAGGGAGAGGAGGGAAGAAGGGAGAGGAGGGAAAGGGGGGAAGAAGAGGGAGACATGAGGAGAGAGGAAGGAAGAAGGGGAAAGGAGGGAGAGAGGAGAGAGGAGGAGGGAGAGAGAACAACAGGGAGAGGAGAACAGGGAGAAAGGAGTGAAGAGGAGGGAGAGAGAACAGGGAGAGGAGGAGAGAGGACGGAAGAAGGGGGAAAGGAGGGAGAGAAGAAGAAAGAGGGGAGTGGAGGGAGAGGAGAGAGGAGGAAGAGAGAAGAACAGGGAGAGAGGAGTGAAGAAGAGGGAGAGTGAAGGTGAGGTAGAGAGAACAGGAAGAGGAGAACAGGGAGAGGAGGGAAGAAGAGGGAGAGGAGGGAAGAAGAGGGAGAGGAGGGAAGAAGAGGGAGACATGAGGAGAGAGGAAGGAAGAAGGGGAAAGGAGGGAGAGAACGGGGAGAGGAGGGAGAGAACAGGGAGAGAAGGGGGAGATAGAGGCAGAGGGAAGAAGAGAGAGAGAGGCAGAGGGAAGATGAGGGAAAGAGAGAAGAGAAAGAGGAGGGAAGAGGAGGGAGAGGGGGGAGAGGGAGAGAGAAATTAGGGAAGAAGAGGGAGAGGGAAGAGGAGGGAAGAATAGAGAGGCAGAGGGAAGAGGGTGGAGAGAGAGAAAAAGAGGCAAGAACAGGGAGAGAGAGGAAGAAGAGGGAGAGTAGAGGGAGACGAGGGAGAGATAGAGAGGCAGACCGAAGAAGAGGGAGAGGAGGGAGAGACAAAGAAAAGAGCAGTGAGAGGAGTGAGAGAGAGGGAAGAAGAGGGAGAGAGAGGGCTGAGGGGGGAAGAACAGAGATGAGAGGGTAAGAACAGGGAAGAGGAGGGAGTAAGATATTCTGAAAGAAATACAAAGCATCCCCTTTAAAAGTGCACCATGTTACTTTTCTGCTTGTCTCCATGGAGATTTCTTGCTTTGTAAGTTTTAAGTGTGTGATCATTTCAGTTTTAAGTATAAATTCTATCCAATTCTTCATTCTTTTTAAAATATTTTTGATTAAGATATTTTGATTAAGATCTGACATCTTAAAGAATGTTTTTGTGTGATGATTTTGAACATAAACCAACTGAATCTATATAAACAGATCTATACTTAAAGGGTCTGAGTGCACTCGGACTGGGAGGGATTTCATTTGTCTATATAAATGGACAGAGCTAACCTGCTAGCATGGACTGTCTATATAAATGGACAGAGCTAAACTGCTAGCATAGACTGTATGTATATAAATGGACAGAGCTAACCTGCTAGCATAGACTGTATGTATAAATGGACAGAGCTAACCTGCTAGCATAGACTGTATATATAAATGGACAGAGCTAACCTGCTAGCATGGACTGTATGTATAAATGGACAGAGCTAACCTGCTAGCATGGACTGTATGTATAAATGGACAGAGCTAACCTGCTAGCATAGACTGTATATATAAATGGACAGAGCTAACCTGCTAGCATGGACTGTTTATATAAATGGACAGAGCTAACCTGTTAGCATGGACTGTATATATAAATGGACAGAGCTAACCTGCTAGCATAGACTGTATATATAAATGGACAGAGCTAACCTGCTAGCATGGACTGTATGTATAAATGGACAGAGCTAACCTGCTAGCATGGACTGTATGTATAAATGGACAGAGCTAACCTGCTAGCATAGACTGTATATATAAATGGACAGAGCTAACCTGCTAGCATGGACTGTTTATATAAATGGACAGAGCTAACCTGTTAGCATGGACTGTATATATAAATGGACAGAGCTAACCTGCTAGCATAGACTGTATATATAAATGGACAGAGCTAACCTGCTAGCATGGACTGTATGTATAAATGGACAGAGCTAACCTGCTAGCATGGACTGTATGTATAAATGGACAGAGCTAACCTGCTAGCATAGACTGTATGTATAAATGGACAGAGCTAACCTGCTAGCATAGACTGTATGTATAAATGGACAGAGCTAACCTGCTAGCATGGACTGTATATATAAATGGACAGAGCTAACCTGCTAGCATAGACTGTATATATAAATGGACAGAGCTAACCTGCTAGCATAGACTGTATATATAAATGGACAGAGCTAACCTGCTAGCATAGACTGTTCCACACAGGGAGTGATCATGGGTACTATTGTTTCTTAAACTGTGGTGTCTTGAACCAGACTCTTCTGTAGTTTTGTGTTTGCTAATTTCGAGTTGTATCAGTCATTTTATCCACATCTTTCTCCACTTTTGGATTAGGGTCAAAAGTTTCGTAAATCAGATACTAAATGATACTAAATGTAGTATTTAAACTCGATACTCATCTGAGCAAGTATCGATAAAAAGTCACATTGGCAGGACATTGACCTGCTGTGTTCCTGTTGTTTACCTGTCATCTATCTGTCGCCTATCTACCTGTTGTCTACTGTTATCTCACTGTGGTCTACCCTGTCGTCCACCTGTCGTCTACCTGTCGTCCACCTGTTGCCTACCTGTCATCCACCTGTCGTCCACCTGTCGTCCACCCGTCGCCTGCCTGTCGTCTATCTGTCGTCCACCTGTCGCCTACCTGTCGTCCACCTGTCGTCCACCTGTCGCCTACCTGTCGTCCACCTGTCGTCCACCTGTCGCCTACCTGTCGTCTATCTGTCGTCCACCTGTCGCCTACCTGTCGTCCACCTGTCGTCTACCTGTCGTCCACCTGTCGTCCACCTGTCGTCTACCTGTCGTCCACCTGTCGTCTACCTGTCGTCTACCTGTCGTCCACCTGTCCTCCACCTGTCGTCCACCTGTCGTCCACCTGTGGTCTACCTGGTATAGTCCTGTTCTAGACCTGGTTTAGATCCGGTGGTACTCAAATCGTTCCTTCAGTGACACTTGTTAATAAAAGTGTGAGAACCATTTGCCCACTAACCAGACTGTTGCTGGTTCGATCCCTGCTTCCTCAAACACATCCTTTGTTCCATTTTGTTTTATAATTCTGCCTTTTTCACAGTTTGAGATATATTTTTTCTAAACTGCACGTGCTGTAATTACTGTCAGTAGTTCTGGTATAAACGATTCCAGATCATTCTTCACGTCTGGAGGCAGCCCGCGGCTCTTTTTGTCCTCTCCTGCTCTCCGTCCGGGTTTGACAGCTGATTGACAGTTGTCCGCTGTGTAACCATGGTGACCGCAGACACCTGGCTGAGGCGCTTTGACTTCCACTGCTGCGAAAGGGCCGTAATTAATGTTATTGAAACGGTACTCGTCGTTAGAGGGAAGTATTATGAAAAATCTACTTCTTTGAGCTTTGCGTCGTGTTGTTTGCTTCTCAAAGACACCTGCGGTTTGGACTGTGCGCGTGATCTCGTTTTTGGAAAGATTCAGTCGTTTCTAACGGTCAGTAATCAGCCGTTGTTTTTTTTTAAAGCGGCGCTCTACAGCCAATCATCTGCCAGTAAAAACGTGGTCATTACGCTGTTTCCTCCTTAAAAACAGACCTGGAGTTGTGTTTTGTTTCATTCACACATGTTTGAGTAAGTTTTTATTATTAGTCTGTAACATCTCCAAAGCTCAAAATGTTCTGCTCCACCTTGTGATGTCATCAAGTGGTAGTTCTCAACTGCTTTAACAGCTCTTTTTACCTTTAATTCAGTAGACTGGCAGTTCCAGGGCTGAAATTATCCAAATGATTCTAGAAATGAAGGCGTGTGGAGGTAAAAAAAAAAACACACTGGAGCACTTGTATTACCACATGATGACATCACAAGGTGTAACAGAGTGTTTTTAGTTTGAGAGAAGAACTGGCCTAAATACGCAGGTTTATTTGTGTATTAAACATGTGAAACAAAAAAAAAACACAGAACTCCAGGTCTGTTTGTGATGAGGAAACAACATTAGAACAGAGAAACCAGCACCAAACCAGGACTAAACCAGGACCAAACCAGGACTAAACCAGGACCAAACCAGGACTAAACCAGGACCAAACCAGGACTAAACCAGGACCAAACCAGGACTAAACAAGAACCAAACCAGAACCAAACCAGGACTAAACCAGGACCAAACCAGGACCAAACCAGGACCAAACCAGGACTAAACCAGGACTAAACCAGGACCAAACCAGGACAAAACCAAGACCAAACCAGGACTAAACCAGGACCAAACCAGGACTAAACCAGGACCAAACCAGGACTAAACCAGGACCAAACCAGGACTAAACAAGAACCAAACCAGAACCAAACCAGGACCAAACCAGGACTAAACAAGAACCAAACCAGAACCAAACCAGGACTAAACCAGGACCAAACCAGGACCAAACCAGGACCAAACCAGGACTAAACCAGGACTAAACCAGGACCAAACCAGGACAAAACCAAGACCAAACCAGGACTAAACCAGGACCAAACCAGGACTAAACCAGGACCAAACCAGGACTAAACCAGGACCAAACCAGGACTAAACAAGAACCAAACCAGAACCAAACCAGGACCAAACCAGGACTAAACAAGAACCAAACCAGAACCAAACCAGGACTAAACCAGGACCAAACCAGGACTAAACAAGAACCAAACCAGAACCAAACCAGGACCAAACCAGGACTAAACAAGAACCAAACCAGAACCAAACCAGGACTAAACCAGGACCAAACCAGGACTAAACCAGGACTAAGCCAGGACCAAACCAGGACAAAACCAAGACCAAACCAGGACTAAACCAGGACCAAACCAGGACCAAACCAAGACCAAACCAGGACTAAACCAGGACCAAACCAGGACTAAACAAGAACCAAACCAGAACCAAACCAGGACTAAACCAGGACCAAACCAGGACCAAACCAGGACTAAACCAGGACTAAACCAGGACCAAACCAGGACCAAACCAGGACAAAACCAAGACCAAACCAGGACTAAACCAGGACTAAACCAGGACTAAACCAGGACTAAACCAGGACCAAACCAGGACCAAATCAGGACTAAACCAGAACCAAACCAGAACCAAACCAGGACTAAACCAGGACTAAACCAGGACCAAATCAGGACTAAACCAGAACCAAACCAGAACCAAACCAGGACCAAACCAGGACTAAACCAGGGCCAGAATATGTTCCCTTTAAAGTACGAGATCTAGTACAAATTTGGTGGTTTTCAGTCTAGAACGAGATGATGTCACACTCTAGAGTTTTCCCCGTTGATCACATTTTCCCAGGAAATATCGAAAAAAGGTAAAAGCACAAATATCGAACCTGATCATTTCTATCGTATATCTATATCTGTATTAAATATCATCGGCCTATAAGAATGATGCGACTGCTGTGGAATTTCTAATAGTAAAAACCTTAAAAAACAGACCAGGATTCTGTTGAAACGTGTCGTCACTGCAGACGTCCGTCCCGTTTTTTTTTTCAACAACAGCTTCAAAAACTCGTGCCGTTTTTCCAACCCTGAAGACATGAGCGCTGTCAGTTGAAAGTACAGCTGCACGTTTTTGTTTTTTTGTTGTTGTTTTTTTTTTTTTTTTTTTTTATCAAAAGCGTTCTAACATTTCTTTCCATTAGATTTGAGATTTATGTTTTAATAATCGGGTTCTGTTCAGGAGCTTCACGGAGCCTTGAAGATGGAAATATGAACTGATAAACCAATACAAGTATTACATGGATATTTAGATGTTTACAGTGGACATTCTTTTACGGAAATAATTGCAAAAACTCAAATTCTGATCAAATGTGCAGCCGTAGTTGTAAATTAAGCCTTAAGATTCATATGTTTATGGAGTTACAAATGTTGAGAAGGTTCAGAAGCAGAAGTTTGGAGATTTACCATCATTTCTGGACTATAAGTGTCACTTTTTCAATAGTTTGTTGAAGGTGCGACTTATACTCAGATGCAACTTAAATGTGAAATTATTCAAATATTTAATTTCACATGTTGGCTATTGCTTCATCTTCCTCTGGAGTGGGTGGATTTGTTCAGAAGTGACACCGACGATGAAGAATTCAGTGGGTTTATTGATTCAGAGTGAGATCCAGAGTAAACTTGTTGCTTTATTTATCTGATTAACTGTTAATATCTTACGTTAACAAACCAGACACGTGTTCAGTTCTGTCTGTGCTTCATGGAGTTGAATAAATATAAATGTGTTACGTTAGCGTGATGTACTGATATGTTCTTTTCTATTTTATTGTTTTTATTATAACCTGACTCTAAAGATAAAATGTCTGTTTTCGGTTTCTGATTTTGCCTTATTTTTAAAGTTTTAAATGGACTCGCTCCTCCACCATTAATGGATTTTATAAGTAAAAAAAACGACTGACCGAGTTAATACCAGAGCATTGACCAGAGGAGACTGTGACGTACAGAGACGCAGGACCAAATTTGTCCAAACGGTTGACGTCTATCAGAGGATCACAGTTATGGAGCACATTACCGGCCCATGTCAGGAACTGTGGAACTTTTCAACCTTCAAGAACAAGACTCTGAAACATCGGTTGAAAAATAGTCAAACATGCTCACATATGTAGATTATTTTTTTTCTTGGGGCGTCTTAAACTCAGAATATGGTCTGTTGTGGTTCACTTGTTGTCGTGTCTGTGTGCACTTTTGTCTCATCTGTGTGTTTCTCTAAATCAGGGGTCTCAAACCCGCGGCCCGGGGGCCAATTGCGGCCCGCGAGAGGATATTTTGTGGCCCGCAGGACAATATGAAAGTTTAATGTTAGTGTGGCATTACCATGTTGCGTGTAGAAGATTCCGCCAAATCAGTAAACCCCAAACACACGTGTCACTCGTGCTGTGTCCTCCCGTCGCAAAAGATTCAACACATAACGATGTATATCCATAAAATCCACAAGAATTGGCGTATTTCCTCAAGTGTGTTGAAAACAGCGATGACGTTTGAGAAGATTTTAACAAAGCTTTTTTTTTTTTTTGCGGAATACCTGATAAGCCCAGCCTCACCCAGACTCTGCCTCCTGCGGCCCCCAGATAATTTGAGTTTGAGACCCCTGCCCTAAATGTTCTGTTTCTGACCCGCCTTAGGACAACCGGAACGTAAACTCGCTATTGTGCTAATTCCGGCATATTTACATTGATGCTGTTTGTTGACATGTTGATTAATATGCACTGTCCTAATAAAATAAAATAAATAAATATCCCCCCAAAAATGCGACTTATACTCCAGTGCGACTTACATATATTATTATGCGTTTTTTGGCTGGTGCGGCTTATACTCCAGAGCGACGCATAGTCCGGAAAACACGGTATTTCAAAAACAATGACTCTCCCGTAGAGTTATACAGACCTCTGCTCTCCAACTGAAACTGTGACACAAACCGTTGAACACAAATTGTACGTCTGGTGGAGGCGAATGACTTTTAAAGATGGAGGAGCTTGAGGCATTAAGAACAGCAGGTGAGGTTCTCAAACACGTGCGACTGAAACAAAACACAACTCCAGGTCTGTTTTTCGAGGACGTAACGGCGTTGGAACACGTCTTAAAACCTTACAAGAGTTCATTTTCGCATAATCTGTACACAAACCAGTAATCTCGCAAACCTCCCGTCCCCATTTATGGAACGAAATGATTCATTTGGAGTCGGTGCAATATTGCGTGAGTCTGTCAAACTAATGTTCTTTATCTGGTCTAATACGAGCGTCTGTGTGATCGAAGTGATGCGCAAAGACAATATTAAACCTGCTTTTATTACATGACAGTGACTGGGAGCACATTCACGCCGCCTCAGAAATCATAATGAAAACAAATAGGAGATGAAGCGTGCGTCACCGAGCAGATAGTCCCGGAGGAGGACGCCGGCCGCCAGAAGCCTTTTCCGTTACTGTTTATTAGAAGAGCAGAGTTTGGTTTTGGAGAGAGTGTTTTTGATTTTTGTGTTAAATGAAGGATGTTATCGTTTTAAGCCTCCAATGAGACGTGGATATCCGAACAGTCTTTTATTTAATTTGTCTGATCTAATTTGGGGAATGTGTCTCCTACTGAAAAGATTTAAACTCGTGGTTGCGTGTCTCTACATGAGCGACTGGAACTTCAAAGAAAGAGTATAATCATGACTTTTTTTCTTTTTTTTAAGCTTTCCACCATGTTATAATGTTGTTCCCTCATCAAAAACATGTCTGAAGAGGTTTTAGACGTCATCCATGCATGTTTGAGTCATTTAGCAATCTCTCCCGGGGCCTATTCGAACTCTCCTTACAGTTCGCTCCTAGATTCTGTACGAGGCTCCGCCCCTCAAGCCTACATCACCAGTGCTCCCACACGACAATCCTCCATAAATACACAAAAACATGATACAAAACTGTGCACCACGACTTCACAAACCTGGTGTGATGTGCAGTAGTTTCATTAGTGCGATGCAGCTGATTGTGTTGTGATGGTGCTCTGAAGGGGGAGGGGCTTAGCACAGAGAGCAAAGAGGGGTGGAGACTCAGAGCGTTAAAAATGAAACATATAAAACGTTAATGTGTTGTTTTTGGTGAATATAGCATCTTTAAAACAATAGAAGGAAACATAGTGATCTAAATATGTGATGTTTTACAGTTAATACCCCACAGAAGTGAATACCTCCTCTTTAATACCCCACAGAAGTAAATACCTCCTCTTTAATACCCCACAGAAGTAAATACCTCCTCTTTAATACCCCACAGAAGTGAATACCTCCTCTTTAACACCCCATAGAAGTAAATACCCCCTCTTTAATACCACATAGAAGTAAATACCCCTTGTCATCTCAGCCGAGGTTCAGTTTCACACAGTATATGAACAGATTGTACTGTACAGAGGCTGGGTTTGTTGCAGTAGTGAAGGGCTTGTACATGTTCTCCCTGTGTCCTGGTGGGTTTCCTTCAGGCACTTTGGCTTCCCCCATCAATCCAAAACCTGCATAATCCTTAAAATCCTCCAGCTTTCTCCAACAGCTCAACACATTCAGAGTCAGATCCAACCTCCTTCTACAGTGGTGCACCGGCAGCCCTGAACGCAGACTCGCCTTCTGGAGAACTGCGGTCATTTGGATTCACAAGCTCTGCGTTTTTTATTGTACTGGGAAGAAGCTTTTTTTTTCAGTGTTGTACCAAAACTATTTCTGCGGTTATTAATAAGATTCATTTTGTAAGGTACCGTATTTTCTGGACTATAAGTGTCACGTTTTTCATAGTTTGTCCGGTGTGACTTATACTCAGATGAGACTTATATGTGAAATTATTCAAATATATAATTTCTTTGTTATTGTCACAGTGACAACCACGCAGGGACACTCATTATTTTAATTTAAGACTTTTGAGAAAGACTGAACCTCTGGAGTGGGTGGAGTTGTTCAGAGTGAGATCCAGAGTAAACTTGTTGCTTGTTTTTTTCTGCTTTATTTATCTGATTAAATGTCTGTTCTTGGTCTCGGATTTTGTAAAATACATTTCTCCAAAATTGTGACTTATAGTCCAGTGCGACTTGTATATGTTTTTTTCTTCATTATTATGCATTTTTTTGGCTGGTGCGACTTATACTCCAGAGCGACGCATAGTCCGGAAAATTCAATAGTCCTGAGCAAAACCAGCTCAAGATCTGGAGCTGGATTCAGTGCTCCTGAGCGTTTAACCCAGAGACACTAGTTGAAGGACGGGTCAAATGCAGAATGGATTTCACTCATAATGGATCAATAAAGTGGACCTTATGTTACTGTCTTTGTCTTAAAGTGGCAGCACATGAGTCTTTTCCATGTTTCTGTATGGAGCTCAACAGTGACACTGTGTTTGCAGAAGTACATTTTCAATTCATTCAAATTCAAATATTAAAGGCTAAGCAGCTACGTGCTAACTAATGTCCATAACACAGTTGTTTTAAGTCCAAAAAGCACATTTCAAGTGCAAGATTTTGGCTTTAATTGCTTTAATAACATAGCAGCTTATTAAGTTTCAGAAACAGATTTTAACTGAAATCATAGGTCTCGTGGATTAGCCCTAAACTTTCAAATAATTCATATTCATTTTATTTTGGAAAGTCTATGGGAAAAAATTATGAGAAATTAACTTCTGGGACCGTGGGATGTGCGGTCACTGTTGAGCTCCGTGTTGAAGCAGCTCTAAGGGTCAAAATAAGATGACTGTGTGCTGTCTGTATCTAATTATAAAGTTTTTATTGTCAAAGAATCAGGAAGTAATGCTAGCCCCACCTGCTTGGTTTTGCTTTACACTTGTCCCTCACTATAACGTGGTTCACCTTTCGTGGCCTCATTGTTTCGTGGATTTTGTTTGTGCAATTTTGCATGTTTTTTTTTACAGTGTATGAAGGTGCATTGTGTCGTGCGTCCTGATTGGCTGTTGGACTGTAGACCATTGTGTCGTGCGTCCTGATTGGCTGTTGGACTGTAGACCATTGTGTCGTGCGTCCTGATTGGCTGTTGGACTGTAGACCATTGTCCATCAGTCTCCTCCGTGCCGTGTCTCCTGTCCAGTACAGAATGTGTTCAGACAAATTTACATAAACGTTGGATCTCAGTGTGACTCTGAAGTGCTGTACGTTTGCAATTTGTTTTCTCCCCGACAAAACCCACAATGTCGATGAAACGTTCTGCACCGACAAAGACGCCTACGAAGGTTTGAACTTTGAGAGAGTTTAAACGAGAGAGAAATGTGAGAAAATGTTAACGCCTGTGTGAGAAAAGTGTATAAAGTGTGTGGTGATAAACTGCTTATAAACTCATCGCCGTGAATAATTAAGATGCTTGTAATGCACAGTGCCTTTTAAGACGATGTACTAAGTTCCGTTGTACTTTTTCACATGCACAAAGCCGCAGTATTAAATGTCGTTCACTATCTCTGCACCTCTGGCCGTGACGCTGACGTCTCTGGGAGGGATCAGTCTGTAACATGTGATTATCTGCGCTGTTAGCTCCCGCTGTGATAATCAGAGCGTTAGCCAAACGTAGCATTTATCTCACCAAAGCTTCAGCCGGCAAATGAGAGAATGTGAACGACGAAATGAAGCTGTCGTATAATGAGCTAAAGTCACAGAACATGGTGACGTGACGGCAGCGTGAAGGAGGAGGTTCTAACTGACCACTCAAACTTTAAGATTTTGTCAGATTAGCTCTGTCTTTGTTAGAAAAAAAGAAAGCTTCAAGGCACTGCACCTGATTTTTTATAAGTCTTACAAATGTGGAAAACACAACTAGGTCATTTTAGAGTTTGCGGTGGTCCAAAGTTATTCCTCACTTATGGATTCAGACCATTAATTATTCACCGCAATGAGTTTATAAGCACTTTTCACAACTTTCAGAGGCCAGAGCGAAGTTTTGCTGTTGCTGTAATAGCATGATAATGAGCACTTCTGATTATGGGACAGTAAAACACTTTATGAATACAGTGGTCCCTCGTTTATTGCGGTGGTTATGCTTAAAAAAATAACCTGCAATAGGAGAAATCTGTGAAGTAGTCAGCTTTAATTTTTACAATTATTCTGTATGTTTTTGGCTGTAAAACCCCTCACCACACACTTTATTTATTTATAGCAGACTTATTTTGACCTTGTTTATATACAATCTGCACTGGGGCAAGACACATTTTGCTCAAACACATGATAAATGGACATTTAACCCTTCATTTAATGGGTTATTCTTACAGATATTTGGATGTCACTCTGAAGATAGGCTTGTAAAAAATCTATACTCCAATACTCATCAATGGTTCTGCAGTTTCCACAGTGACGCAATGTACACATTAGCAAACAAGGTCGTCTGACAACTCAAGAAAATATACAAAATGGATTTAAACAGCACATTTTCAGAAGCCTGTGATCAATTCGAGTGTTCATGGTCCTGTTTAGGAGTTTGAGTTTACACAAAAAGGGGAAAGGGACAAACTGAAAAACTGTTGGCTAACGGTAGCTAGCTTGTGACTGGAATATTTGGAGGGACTTGTTCAGCAGCACAAAATCAGCTCATCTGTTGTAGTTCCAACTAAACCAATTCTTTCTGATCAGACTGTGTTAAAACAAAACTCATCTTAAAGTCTTAAAAAGCCCCAGACATAGCATGCTAATAGTTAGGATCGGCAGTAATTTTCATGTTTCAAAAATTACACTATATTCAACTATACATTCATGGACACGGTAAAAGAAAAATATAACGTCAGCAGTTAATCTCAGTCAAAGTACTTTTATTTTCGCTGTCTACAGAACATTGACATAAAGTTTCACAGCAAAGAATCTGATACTGTCAGGTTTACCATCAATATAACATACAAAACTCCCTTTTTTAACCGAGCCAGGGACTTCCCTTTCAGCGTTTTCTTTACTCAACCTCCTGCGTTAACAGTTTCTATTATCTCAGTTGTACGTTTGTAGACATTAATGCTGTGCTGTTTAACTTTGACCTTCCTTTTTACCTGAGAATAACACCTGGCACCTTTTTGCAAGCGTCTGCATGTTTGCGCTAATAGCAACTGTAAGTGCACATTATCGTATTTGGCATTTAGGTGTGTGTGTGTGTGTATAATTTAACACCAATGTGTCTTTCACAAATGAGACATATACTGCTGTGACAGAAGTGAAAAAGATGGAAAGTTGCAATTGAGTTATAAACACTTTCCAATTTCAATGTAGATTTTGCTTCATCGACTTTTGTAATACAGTGGTCCCTGGTTTATCGCAGGGGTTACGTTGTAAAAATAACCCACAATAGGCAAAATCCGCAAAGTATCAGCTTTATTTTTTACATTATTCTGTATGTTTTTGTCTGTAAAACCCCTCACCACACACTTTATACACTTTTCTCACACAGGCGTTAACATTTTCTCACATTTCTCTCTCATTTAAACTCTCTCAAAGTTCAAACCTTCGTAGGCGTCTTTGTCGGTGCAGAACGTTTCGTCGACATCGTGGGTTTTGTCGGTGGAGAAAACACATCGCAAACGTACAGCACTTCAGAGTCACACTGAGATCCAACGTTTATGTAAATTTGTCTGAACACATTCTGTACTGGACAGGAGACACGGCACGGAGGAGACTGATGGACAATGGTCTACAGTCCAACAGCCAATCAGGACGCACGACACAATGGTCTACAGTCCAACAGCCAATCAGGACGCACGACACAATGGTCTACAGTCCAACAGCCAATCAGGACGCAGAACAGAGAAAGTGGTGTGGTCTTCTGTTGCTTTATAATTAAGATGAATTTACTGAAATTTTAGCATAGAATGAAATTTATACTCCTTAATAAATAAGTAACATAAATATAATGTAATAATATTAATCAAATAGTGCTTACTTATGTGAAATTTTCAGCATTAAATGATTTAAATCCTAGAACTTTGTGTTCTATTCCCACATGTGCTTGTATGTGTGTCATGGTTTAGTCCTGGTTTAGTCCCTGTTTAGTCCCAGTTTAGTCCCTGTTTAGTCCCGGTTTAGTCCTGGGTTAGACATGGTTTAGTCCCTGTTTAGTCCCGGTTTAGTCCTGGGTTAGACGTGGTTTAGTCCCTGTTTAGTTCGGGTTTAGTCCCAGTTTGGGGCAGGTTGTTCAATCCCAGCTTCCGCAGGTGAATACTGTTGTTGCGTCCTTAGGCAAGACACTGAATCTGCCTTACCTCAGCAGTGCATGACGAATGTAAAACTTTAATCCATCACCTGTTCAACGCTACAAGGTCCAGATTTTGATTTGTTGCTATAACCAAATTTCATTGCAAACGTCCCCTGGCTTTACAAAATGGAGTCTTATTCATATTCCAGAAATACTGTGTTGAAACAAGATGCAACAGTGAAATACGATAAATAATAAATATATAACGTGCCATGTGTGATCCATGTGACGTCTTCAGCGGCTGATGTGGCGCTCGCCCGGGGGCCGTGCCGGTGACATGTATTGACTTCAATGCGGGGGATTTCATTGCGTTTTTATGATATATCCGCGGACGGCTAATGGCGTGTCACAGCGCTGCCTCTATTTACGGGAGACAGGGGAAGAGAGAACAAAAACAGGAAAATGGACTTATGGATGTGCTATGGATTTTGCTGTCAGCTGTCGCCGTAATGATGGTGACGGGAGCCCCCGAGAGAGTTGTGCTCAGACGGAGGTGCCCGAGGAGGAGGGCGACTGGCACAAATACAAACGCTGACATGTCCAAGGCATTTGTGCGCGTTTGTGTGGTAAGGCTGAGGTTCAAACGCTCACGGACGACAGGGGGCGCTCAGACTTTGATGATGTCATGCCTGTGTAACGCTGTGGGAGATTCACTGGTTTTGAAATATCCAAAGTTATGATCCACGAATCCAAGAATTATCATTTGTTTGGGAAATGTCTGTGTAATCCCTCAGTCATCCAGGTGTGATCCGTAGCAAAAGACGAAATTAAATCTATCAAGTGGACAAAGTGTTGTTGGAGTGAAGATGTTTGGCTGCTCGTCCAAGTCTCTTCTTCAGTTCTGGTCAGATTACTGCTGGACACTGCCTTATATCTGTCTAAAGGGCGGGGCTAACCACACTGAAACTGGAAACAGCTATTGTCTTCAACCTTTAACGACCCTGCTATTGTTCTCTTTGTTTTGGGTCTGAGGATAGAGTTGTAGCTCGGTGAGAGATGATGTTTCCGTCCCCCATGTTCCTGTTTAAGGAAGGATTGTCTTTCCTAACAAAAATATCTTCTTTAACTTTCCTCTCCAACCATTTCTTTTCTCTGGCGTAGATCTGAACCCCACTATTTTCAAAGGAGTGGTCAGTGTCTTTGAGATGGAGATGCACAGCAGACTGGGGTCCCGAGCTGCTCTCACGGTGTTGGTACATTCTTTTGTAGATATAAGGATAGATATAAGGCAGTGTCCACCAGCAATCTGATCAGAACTGAAGAAGAGGCTTGGATGAGCAGCGAAACGTCACTCCTACAACGATTTATCCAGTTGACAGATTTAATTTCATCTTTTGCTTTGTTTGGGAAAGTTTCAGACAAAAACGTGTGTGGGAAGGAAGCTGGGATTGTGAAATTTCACAGTGGTGGTGGTTGAAAGCTGGATTATGAGCTGATGATGTGGTGAAGAGGAGGAGGAGGGATGCGAAACGAGCTGAGGGTAGTTGTCTGGAAGCTGATTGGCCGCGGTGGAGGTGTGAAGTCGTAGGTGTATTAGAAGCTGCGGTGCTGGAACAGGTGAGACTGCGCCTGCTGTTGAAGCGGAGGATTCCACTCCTTTCAACTGACAACAACTTTCTGAATCTATTGTGAAAAAAAAAGAGGCTGAGAGGAAATGTTGGGAGCTAATTACAGATATATTAACCATAAAAAGGTCAACAAATCTGCAGTCTGACAGTAAAACTAATAATAATGTCTGAGTCTTATACAGTGCTTTTCAAGATGCTCAAAGTCGTTTTACAATTTAGTGGTGGTAACTTACTCTTATAGCCACAGCTGCCCCGGGACAGACTAATGGAAAAAAAAGGCTGCCAATTTGCACCACCAACACACACGCCACATTCATACTAGGCAGTGTGGGGGAAGTGTCTTGCCTAAGGACACAAGGATCACTCACTTAGACAAGGCAAAGTGCTTGATAGAATAAGAAAGAAAATCACAATACAACAAATCAAAACATAAATAATCGACATAAACTTAATATTAAAAGAGGAGAGGCAGAATAAAAACCTTTCAGTCATAATTAGATAAATAGAACCATTTAAACATTGTCAAAGTCGAGGCCTGAGTCACATCTTCAGGAAGAATGTTCCAAGTTTTAGCAGCACAAAACTCAAACGCTGATTTTCCTGGTTTAGTTCTGGTTTAGTTCTGGTTTAGTTCTGGTTTAGTCCCGGTTTAGTCCCGGTTTAGTCAATGTTTAGTCCATGTTTAGTCCCAGTTTAGTCCCGGTTTAGTCCCGGTTTAGTCAATGTTTAGTCCATGTTTAGTCCCAGTTTAGTCCCAGTTTTGTCCCAGTTTAGTCAATGTTTAGTCCATGTTTAGTCCCAGTTTAGTCCCAGTTTTATCTTGGTTTAGTCAATGTTTAGTCCATGTTTAGTCCCAGTTTAGTCCCAGTTTTGTCCCGGTTTAGTCAATGTTTAGTCCATGTTTAGTCCCAGTTTTGTCCCAGTTTTGTCCCGGTTTAGTCAATGTTTAGTCCATGTTTAGTCCCAGTTTAGTCCCAGTTTAGTCCCAGTTTTGTCCCGGTTTAGTCAATGTTTTGTCCATGTTTAGTCCCAGTTTAGTCCCGGTTTTGTCCCGGTTTAGTCAATGTTTTGTCCATGTTTAGCCCTTGTTTAGTCCTGGTTTAGACCTGGTTTTGTCCTGCTTTAGTCCATGTTTAGTCCATGTTTTAGTGCAGGTTTAGTTCAGGTTTAGCCCTGGTTTCGTCCATGTTTAGTCCATGTTTAATCCCGATTTAGCCCCAGTTTTGTCCTGGTTTAGTCAATGTTTAGTCCATGTTTTGTCCATGTTTAGCCCTTGTTTAGTCCTGGTTTAGACCTGGTTTCATCCCGCTTTAGTCCATGTTTAGTCCCGGTTTAGTCCCAGTTTAGTCCCGGTTTAGTTCCAGTTTAGTCCAGGTTTAATCCCAGTTTAGTCCTGGTTTAGTCCTGACATATTTAGTCATACTTCATGTCCATAAGTGAAGGTCAAACACAGAACATTTCCATATAATCAGTGTAAAGTCTGTACACGGCCACTGTTCCGTCATCGTGTGAATCCATTTCCTTCACATTTGCCTTTTAAACCTCGTACGGGCCACGCTCACGTCTGACATTAAACCCGTTTTCCACTTGACTCTGGTACAGATGAACTTCCTTCCATCTTTTACCATAGAAACACATTACATTTGATAACACAATCTACATCCCTCCTCTCGGCTCTACCGGCTTCGTGCTTCTCATTTCCTCGGGGATAAAAAACAGATCAGACAAACGACCTCCTGTTTTCCAGTCACCACCTATGGATCCCCCTCTCCTCCCCTGCATCCCCATTAGTTTGGATTGGCCAATCGCGGACAACCCTTCAGACCGCCAGGCTCCGTGCGATAAATGGAAGCGCACCGCATATTTATACAATGTTCTAGTCAGAAATCCAGTTCGGCGCTGCATTAAAAACAAACAAGGCCGGGGTGGTATTGCACTATCGATCCAGAGGCGAAATGATCTGAACCACAGTGCTCCTATTGATATTGTGCGAGCAGATACCGCAGGCAGACGCTCATTTCTACTGTTCTATACACTGCGGTACAAACTCCAGTTATGAACCATGTGCAGTCTGAAATAAACACATCGCTAACAAGATGGTGCAGAATTCTGTCATTTTGTTTTGATGTGAGGAAAGTCAGTTAAAAGTCCTGTACAGTGGTCCCTTGGGTTACGTTCTAAAAATAACCCGCAACAGGCGAAATCCGCGAAGTATCAGCTTTATTTTGTACAATTATTCTATGTTTTTGTCTGTAAAACCCCTCACCACACACTTTATACACTTTTCTCACACAGGCGTTAACATTTTCTCACATTTCTCTCTCGTTTAAACTCTCTCAAAGTTCAAACCTTCGTAGGCGTCTTTGTCGGTGCAGAACGTTTCATCGACATTGTGGGTTTTGTCGGGGAGAAAACAAATCGCAAACGTACAGCACTTCAGAGTCACACTGAGATCCAACGTTTATGTAAATTTGTCTGAACACATTCTGTACTGGACAGGAGACGCGGCACGGAGGAGGTGAATCATTAGGATTTTCTGAATGCATAAAGTAAATGAGGAATAACTTTGGACCAAACGGTTTCAAATGAACTACTTGTGTTTTTCCATTTTCAATAATTATACAAAACTTGTTGGCTGTATATTAATTACCCGAGTTGTTTATTTCACTATTAAAGGTCTTAAAATCGGCTTTTATCACCTTTGAGAAGTCGTGTTTTTCCCTTATTAAAATCTCCTTGCAGTTGTATTTTGTTTCATTTTATTAACAAAGTGCTCCTGATTATTCCAGCCCTTAGATTTCCTTCACAAACTCTGAACTTTTTGTAACAATTCAAAGCCTCATTTGACGGTTTGATTTGCTAACTTTCTGCTGATTAAAGGTGCTGTACCTGATTTTTACTCTCTCAAAACGTGAAAAACAAAACCAGTTCATTCAAAATGGTTTGCAGTTGTCTAAAGTTACTCCTCACTTACCTTACGCACTCAGAGCACCCAAATTATTCCTCACAAAGTGCTTTTCACAATTTGCAGAGATTAGAGCAGAGATAGCTTCCCCCTGACAGCAAACAACAGCTAGCATGCCATTGTAAACTTCCTGCTCTTGCTTAAATACATGGAAAACCGTCACTGTAATTGTAATGAATGCAACGAGTGGAATGTGCAATGTTTGGGATGTGCAATGTTTGGGATGTGCAATGTGTGGAATGTGCAATGAGATGAATGTGCAATGAGTGGAATGTGCAATCTTTGGGATGTGCAATATTTGGGATGTGCAATGTTTGGGATGTGCAATGTGTGGAATGTGCAATGAGATGAATGTGCAATGAGTGGAATGTGCAATCTTTGGGATGTGCAATGTTTGGGATGTGCAATGTTTGGGATGTGCAATGTGTGGAATGTGCAATGAGTGAGATGTGCAATGTGTGGAATGTGCAATGTTTGGGATGTGCAATGTGTGGAATGTGCAATGAGATGAATGTGCAATGAGTGGAATGTGCAATCTTTGGGATGTGCAATGTTTGGGATGTGCAATGCCTTGTCCCAACCAAATAACTAACTAAAATATTCACTAGACCCACTCTGCTGACAGCGCACAGAGACAGCACTTTTCATAATGATGCAGAACACATCTATTTTAATCACATAAAGTGAAAGTTTTTCCTTGTTGTTTCGTGCGTCTAGCTTCAGTAATCATTTAGTCCAAAACTCCGTCCGGCCTCTTTTATGTTTCTATTGTTAAGTTGTCATATTTTTGTTCATTAGCTTCTTTGTGTTCACAGGACGGAGGTTCTATTGATGTTTAGGACATAGACGGACATTATTTAACCTGAGAACTGTCCAGAAAAGATGTTTCTGGTTTGTCAAGTTGCTGTGTACAGTTTTGTGTCATGTTTTTGTATATTTATGGAGAATTGTCATGTGGGAGCATGGGTGATGTAGGCTTGTGGGCGGAGCCTCGTACAGAATTTTACAGCTAGCCATGAGGAGAGATTGCTACATTACTCAAACATGCACAGACGCCATCTAAAACCTCTTCAGACAGTTTTTGATGAGGAACAACATAATAACATGGCAGAAAACAAGCAAAATAAATTCTATTTTACAAAATATCCCCTGTTTATTTAACACACATTGCTCTAAACATGTCACAGTTTGGTTCAGGACCCAAAAGCAGAATACAGAAGTGAAATCAAAATTACACTTTCAAATGAGAATCCAAAAATATCCAAAGAGCCAAGCGAAGAAGTGCTAACAAATAGTGTCGGTCAAACAAACTGGCAAGGAGCACTTCTTATACTGGAGGTAGAGTGAAGCCAGGTGAAGCCAGGTGAAGCCAGGTGAAGCCAGGTGAAGCCAGGTGAAGCCAGGTGAGGCCAGGTGAAGCCAGGTGAAGCCAGGTGAAGCCAGGTGAAGCCAGGTGAAGCCAGGTGAGGCCAGGTGAAGCCAGGTGAAGCCAGGTGAAGCCAGGTGAAGCCAGGTGAAGCCAGGTGAAGCCAGGTGACGCCAGGTGAAGCCAGGTGCGCAGTCAGTAGCCACACCCAGAATGGAGGAGACAGCTGACAGGATGAGGGGGAGACAAGTGGAAAAACAGAGCAGCTAAAACACATAATAACATAATGATTCCTTTAGATTCTGTCACTGGACCCACTCTGCTGACAGCGCACAGAGACAGCACTTTTCATAATGATTCAGAACACATCTATTTTAACCACATAAAGTGAAAGTTTTTGCTTGTTGATTCACACGTCTAGCTTCAGTAATCGTTTAGTCCATAACTCCGTCCGGCCTCTTTCATCTTTGCGTCGTGGAGCGGTTGTTTTTTTGTTCATTAGCTTCTGTGTGCGCGGTTCAGACTTTAGACAGGACGAGGGGAGGGGGATTCTGCTCAGAATGCTGTTCTGTTGGACACAGTACAGCTCATTCTTCATATTTACAGTCAAACAAGTGAAAGTATTGAGTTTTGTGAATTTGGAGAGGAAAGTCTACTTGCTTTCAATCTGTCTAGACAACATCCTAAAATGCATCCTAAAAAATACTCCTGTCAGTTGCCTCTAGCTGCAGTTTGGCATGATTGAATATTGATACTTTAGCTGTAAGTATCTGCCTGTGTAAACTGATACAAAAGGCCTTTGTTTCATTAAAGCACATATGTCAAACTCAAGGCCCGGGGGCCAAATGCGGCCCGCCACGTCATTTTATGTGGCCCGCGAGAAGGTAAATTAAGGCTTGACTGTCATTTTAAAATAAGTCTGTGCTGCTTTAATGTGTGCACTGACAATAAACTCATGAGATTTTCCCAACAAGTGACACTGAGAAATATTTGCAAATAATTATCACAAAATGTTCAGGAGGAAAAAAATTGTCAGCGTGGAAGGAAGTTTCAAGAAAGACGCTAAAGGTGAATACAAGTTTGTGCTTTAAGGAGAAAATCGGTGTGTTTTTTGTGTTTTGAGGCGCGGTCGGTACAATCTACGTCGACATTTTGACACCAAACACAGAGCTAAGTATGAAAAAGTGAGTCTGCAAGAAAAACAACAAATAGTCCAATAATTAAAAGGCTAAAAAAGTCTGTTTTTGAATCAGAGCTGAAGGTTCTGACCAGATACACACTTTTAATAATATCAGTTTATCAGGAAATACACAGTTACACGGAGTTACACAGACACGTAATATTTGCAACTTGAATAAGTAATAAATACAGAAACAGTTATTTAACAAGTTTAAAAGTATTTACATTTATTTTACATGACATTTGTTCACATTTAGTGACATTTATCCTGCCGCACAGTCACATCTGGCCCTTGATGGCGGCCATTTTACTGATGTGGCCCTCGGTGAAAATGACTTTGACGCCTCTGCATTAAAGGAACTGTATGTAGCCTGAGCGCTTACAGTTTTAAAAATCACCTCTGAGCCTGAGCTGCTTTAACCTGCGGATAGAGGGCACATACACGTTTTCTTTTCCTCCGTAAATGAAGATAGAAGATAGAGAAGTACAGATCTGAGCCAGAGGAAAGACATTTCAGAGGTTTGAGGGGGGAGTTTAAGAAGCTATTATTGTTAGGAAAGACAATCCTTCCTTGAACATCTATCCCCATCTATAACTCCATCCGCAGACCCAAATCAAACAAAGCAAACAAAGAGAACAATAGAGTGAACCAGTAGGACCATTAAGCCTGAATGAATATGTTAAGTATGTCTCAGGCACAGTGCACACTTAGCTCCTCCCGTCAGACAGATATAAGAAGCGGTTTTAGACGAGCAGCCAAACGTCTTCACTCCTGCAACGTTTTGTCCAGTGAAAGATTTAATCTGGGCTTTTTCTGTCCTCAGACATTGCAGCGGAGGCACTGATTCATGACTGTAGATGCTGGAGTTTAGGTCATGGAGATTCAGATCGGAGAGAGGCATTTTAGGTTTGAAACAACTGGATTTCAGCTTTGAAACTGGCAACACAAATGAGAGACTAGTTCAGGAGTGACTCAAATTCACACGGGGCCAAAAATAAATAAAAACAGGGACTGAATCACGGCCAAACTAAATATTTATTGAAAAACTTGAACGACATCTACATGTTTTTCAGAAGAGGTGGATTAAATTTGAGTGAGGCGACTGGAGCAGATGAGCGTCAACAACAGAAGTGATGGGGGCCGGCGCCAACGTATTTGCAAAGCATTCTGGGATTCGTAGTATAATATATATTTGATATGATCTCGTGGGCCAAAAATAATTATATCGAGGGCCTGAGTCTGACACGTCCGGACTAGAGTGTCCGTCCACTGATCCAAAAGTTAGTGGTTCAAATCCCTCTCGACATAAACCTCATCGGTAGAGCGGTGAGATTCCAGCGTTCACAGATCAATACGGTTGTTGTGTTTTTGGGCAAGAGACTTAACCTACTTAGAAAAATGTGACAATTTGACCATTTACTCATGTGAGGGACACTTGGGCCAACATAGTCTCCTTATGCTATTACAAATGGCAGGTCTTGACGATGGCAAAAGTGACACAAACAGAGCTGTAGACAGATTCAGACACGACAGTAAAAAGTTGGCGCTGTGCAGATGGAGGAGTTGTGGGTGTAGCACTTTTCAGTTTTATGGCGTGGACGTTTTGTGAGTTATGTCAAACCCTGAGCCTCTCCTCTCCCTCTGTCTGTGAGTCTGGGTTATGGCTGCGTCCCCCTGCTGTCTGCCCAAATAAAACAAGTCAACTGAAAACTGCCTGCTCAAAAAACAAGCTGCCACTCCGAGTAAAAGTGCTGTACAGGCCTTAAAGAAGCACAGCGTGATCCCTCAAATTTCAAACTACATTTCGATACTAAGGAACAGACTTGATATTCAATACTGATACCACAAACACTCTTTTTTTAGACCATATACTGTGATGTTCCATATTAAATGTTGTACTTTGTGTTCTATTCCCATGTGTGTTATATGTGTGTAATCCTCAGTGTGCAGCAGGTTCATACTGGTCCATGTGTGTGTGTACTAGTCTATGTGTCTTATACTAATGAAATATACAGAGACACGTTAATATAAAGACTGGGCTTAGTCCTGGCTCGGCTCTGGTTTGGTCCTGGTTTGGTTCTAGTTTAGTCCTGATTTGGTCCTGTTTTGTTTCTATTTTATTCCTTGTTTAGTCCTGGTTTGGTCCTGGTTTAGACCTGGTTTAGATCTGGTTTAGTCCTGGTTTAGTCCTGGTTTAGACCTGGTTTAGTCCTGGTTTAGTCCTGGTTTAATCCTGGTTTAGACCTGGTTTAGTCCTGGTTTAGTCCTGGTTTAGACCTGGTTTAGTCCTGGTTTAGTCCTGGTTTAGACCAGGTTAAGTCCTAGTTTAATCCTGGTTTAGACCTGCTTTAGTCCTGATTTAGTCCTGGTTTATTCCAGGCCTATGTGTTAGTCCTTGTTTATTCCTGGTTTAGTCCTGTTTAGTCCTGGTTTAGACCTGGTTTAGTCCTGGTTTAGACTGGTTTAGTCCTGTTTAGTCCTGGTTTAGTCCTGGTTTAGTCCTGATTTAGACCTGGTTTATTCCTTGTTTATTCCTGGTTTAGTCCTGGTTTAGTCCTGGTTTAGTCCTGGTTTAGTCCTGGTTTAGTCCTGGTTTAGTCCTGGTTTAGTCCTGATTTAGACCTGGTTTATTCCTTGTTTATTCCTGGTTTAGTCCTGGTTTAGTCCTGGTTTAGTCCTGGTTCAGTCCTGGTTTAGTCCTGGTTTAGTCCTGGTTCAGTCCTGGTTTAGTCCTGGTTTAGTCCTGGTTCAGTCCTGGTTTAGTCCTGGTTTAGTCCTGGTTCAGTCCCTGGTTTAGTCCTGGTTTAGTCCTGGTTTAGTCCTGGTTCAGTCCTGGTTTAGTCCTGGTTTAGTCCTGGTTCAGTCCCTGGTTTAGTCCTGGTTCAGTCCTGGTTTAGTCCTGGTTTAGTCCTGGTTCAGTCCCTGGTTTAGTCCTGGTTTAGTCCTGGTTTAGTCCTGGTTCAGTCCCTGGTTTAGTCCTGGTTTAGTCCTGGTTTAGTCCTGGTTCAGACCTGGTTTAGTCCTGGTTTAGTCCTGGTTTAGACCTGGTTTAGTCCTGGTTTAGACCTGGTTTAGACCTGGTTTAGACCTGGTTTAGTCCTGGTTTAGTCCTGGTTCAGACCTGGTTTAGTCCTGGTTTAGTCCTGGTTTAGACCTGGTTTAGTCCTGGTTTAGACCTGGTTTAGACCTGGTTTAGACCTGGTTTAGAACTGGTTTAGTCCTGGTTTAGACCTGGTTTAGAACTGGTTTAGTCCTGGTTTAGTCCTGGTTTAGACCTGGTTTAGTCCTGGTTTAGACCTGGTTTAGACCTGGTTTAGACCTGGTTTAGACCTGGTTTAGACCTGGTTTAGTCCTGGTTTAGTCTTGGTTTATTCCTTGTTTAGTCCTGGTTTAGTCTTGGTTTAGTCCTGGTTTAGTCCTGGTTTAATCCTGGTTTACTCCTGATTTAGTCCTGGTTTAATCCTGGTTTAGTCCTGGTTTAGTCCTGGTTTACTCCTGATTTAGTCCTGGTTTAATCCTGGTTTAGTCCTGGTTTAGACCTGGTTTAGTCCTGGTTTAGTCCTGGTTTAGATCTGGTTTAGTCCTGGTTTAGTCCTGGTTTAGTCTTGGTTTAGTCCTGGTTTAGACCTGGTTTATTCCTTGTTTAGTCCTGGTTTAGTCTTGGTTTAGTCCTGGTTTAGTCCTGGTTTACTCCTGATTTAGTCCTGGTTTAATCCTGGTTTAGTCCTGGTTTAGACCTGGTTTAGTCCTGGTTTAGTCCTGGTTTAGATCTGGTTTAGTCCTGGTTTAGTCCTGGTTTAGACCTGGTTTAGTCCTGGTTTAGACCTGGTTTAGTCCTGGTTTATTCTACATCATTCTAAACAGATTCTGGAAAGGTTCGTCTCTGTGAATCTGTCTTTTTTAGTATCGATACTGCTCAAACGAGTATCTAGTTTTGATAATAGTTTTGGTATCGACTAGTATCAGATTTTCGATACTTTGGACGACCCAGATTGTTCACGCCTGTGCAGCTATGCAAAAAAATGTCAAAGTAATGTGGCTAACACAAAAATGACAGCTAAAATGTCAAAGATTGAAAGAATTATTTTAATTTCATCGCACTTGGTCCAAACACAACACTCTGAAAATCCACTGATTCACTCACACGTGTCACCGGGTGTTTTTGATTATCTGATTTCATTTGTGCTGTAAACACATTTAGTAATTCGATTTTAACCGACATAGAAAACACAGGTGATACTTTGCAACTGAGGTGATGCTAACTGTAGGCACTGCTCTGTCTGAGGCTTTGTTAGACTTAAATCTGAACTTTATTTTAACACAATCCGACCAAATAAATTAATAAATAAATCGTTGGAACTTCAATAGTTAAGATGATTTTTACTGTTAAATAAGTCTGTCACACATAAAATTACAGTCACAAGCTAGCATTAGCATTAGCATTAGCCGACAGTTTTCCAGTTCATCACTCTCATCTCTTTGTGTAAAATCAAACTCCTAAACAGGACTTTGAACGCTCGGATTGAGCACAGGCTCCTGAAAATGTGCTGTTTAAATCCATTTGGTATTTTTTCTTGCATTTTCGGACGATCTTAAACATATTTGGCTGCGTTTGCTAATGCGTGTATCGTGTCACCGTGGTAACTGCTGATCACCGCCAGCGTGATCCCACTGCAAAAGACCAATAGTAATTATTTTATGTAAAGATCTAAGAGCATTTTTCATGACCACTATTGCGGTGTAGTTTGCTAGTGTTGTTTTATAATTACACATCACCTCATGAAGCACATTTTAAACACATCCAGACGCGTTAGAATTCATAAACTAATACAAGAACTGCGTGCATTTCACTTTGTTAAGATCTAAACTAGAAAGAGACTTTTTTTATTCAGTAAGACATAATATTTTGTTATTGGCAAAGAAAATCGTGCAGCCCCAGTAATAATTCTGTTTAATTTATCCAGCCAACGACCATTTTTTTTCACCTCGTCAAAGCTGCATCAAACTAGACGAAAACCCGAAATGTCTCTTTAACAAATCTATTCCGTTAGCGCTTTGCTGCGAGCCGTTCCCGTCCCTCTCGTGTCCAAACACACGGCTCCTCTGTCACATCTGTGGTCTCTGCAGACAGCTGTGGGAGCAGGTGAAGCCGACCGGAGCCAAGTCCTCTCACGGTCCAGCTGGAGTCCAGTCTGATCCAGTCTGGTCCAGGAGGAGATCTAAACCAGGGCTGAGCAGCTCTGGACCGGACCCAGGCTCAGGGATAAGCCGTTGGTCTCGTTGGGCAGAGACAGCTCACACTCGGGGGACGTACGTGTGACACTGAGCTGCAGATGAGACGGCTGTGGCTGGGTTTACACTGTCCCACACCGGTTTAGGACAGTTTTGTTTCTTGTCCATGTCATGTGGAGATGTGAGCAGATTCAGACAGAGCTTAATACAGTTGTCCCTCGTTTATATGGCGTCTCACCTTTCATGGCCTCGCTGTTTCGCTGATTTTTTTGGCATGTTTTTTACAGCACAGCACAGAACAAATTTACATAAACGTTGGATCTCAGTGTGACTCTGAAGTGCTGTACGTTTGCGATTTGTTTTCTCCCCGACAAAACCCACGATGTCGATGAAACGTTCTGCACCGACAAAGACGCCTACGAAGGTTTGAACTTTGAGAGAGTTTAAACGAGAGAGAAATGTGAGAAAATGTTAACGCCTGTGTGAGGAAAGTGTATAAAGTGTGTGGTGAGGGGTTTTACAGACAAAAACATAGAGAATAATGCTGATACTTCACGGATTTCGCCTATTGCGGGTTATTTTTAGAACGTGACCCCAGCGATAAACCAGGGACCAGTGTATATTGACAATTACAGTGTTTCAAATGAATTCATAAGCTGAACTTAAATTATCCATGTAGCAAATAAAAAATGCTGTGAGCGTCATCCTTGTATCGCCTTTGGGCTTTTGGAGCATGTAGCAAAGCCATGACCTGAATTAAAAAATAAAAAATAAATTCTAAAAAAAGCACTATGTCACGAAACAATAAAAAAATAATTATTTGCAAAATATCTGCAGAAATATTCATTTTCCCTGGTTAATGGGACTTTTGCTCCTGAACCTCTGCACTTCTTCATGTTTATGTCGGCGTTGAGGAAAGTCTCGATAAACGCGCGGTGTTTTGGCGCGTATACCGGCTTCCCCAAGTGTGACGCTTATTTTGAGCGATGAAAAATAGTAATATATTGTTTTATTTTAACATTTCAAGATCACAACAAGTTTCCAATTCAGAACTACAATTTAAAAAAGAACTAACGTCAACAAATTCTCTTTTGCTGTTGAGTGTTTCCATCTGGTATCCTGAAATGACCAAAAAAAACGACTGCACCGTTAAAACCGCAGCCCCCCGACCGCGGCGAGACAGTGAAATTCAAGTCTCCAGCAGACACAGTGATAAATGTGCTGTGCTCCTGTCAGCACACTGTCAGACGGGGCCTAAGTGCAGCTCATGTGGGCCCTTTAAAAGTCTCTAAACAAAGACACTATAAATATGTGAATGGAGGCAAAAGTGGAACATAATGGGTTTTCAATGGAGAAACTGGGATTAACTGCATTTTACATTATTGGTTGATTTCAGATGAGATTATGATAGGAACCGTCATCAGAAATGTTGAGTTTTGGTTTTAAGGGATAATAACTGTTGCCCCCACAATAGTTAATACACACTCAAACTTTTTAGAACAATTGTACCTTCATATTTTGCTCAACTACATGGACATAAATAGTGTACAGCCACTTTAATAGTTTACTATGTATTATTTTGTCCTTTTAAACCTTTATTTAACCAGGAGAACCTCACTGAAAGAGGCAGAGTCCTGATTTATCCGCTCCATTACGCTTGAATTCAGTCATCTCCATTCTGTAATTTTGAACATTGTGAAAACAGAGCATTTTAAAGTGTCTATAGAGTGAATGACAGTGATGCTTCTTGTGTGGAGCTCATTAGGCCTTTACCACAGAGCCCTCCACAGATGGCTGCATAAGTGTCTATGATGAGCCAGCAGCTGCTCACAATCTCACTGACAGCAACACAACACTTTATTCAAGCCTCTGCGCTTTTGTATCGCACTGAAAGGAAACCTGTGGGAGCAACAAGATGGATGCTCGCCACATCTGTCAAAGCAAATGCAACTGTCAGGCCGAGCTCATCAGAATCAGCGCAGACAATCATCACCACGCCCCAAGGTTAGCGGTTCGATTCCCACTACAGTAGTCCTTCGTTTATCTCTTGGGGGTCACGTTCTAAAAATAACCCGCAAAAGTAGTCAGCTTTATTTTTTACAGTTATTCTATATGTTTTTGGCTGTAAAACCCCTCACCACACACTTTGTACACTTTTCTGTTATATTATGGGATGTGCTGAACCCTACCTGTGCTGCAGTGTGGGCACAGACAATTAAAGGAGGTGCTCTATAAAAGGAGCAAACCTCAGTCTGCTCAAAGTGAGGGTGCTGCGTGTAGAAAAGGTGACCATGCTGATTTCAAATTCCTGTTTTTGTTCATATTTTTGGTGTTGGAAATAAATCCTCTGTTCCTCGTCAGACCGCTAAAGTTGCTATCCGGGCGATTACAGCAGGCGATTCCCTGTTAGCATTACTGCGATGACAAAACTCTGGCGTCTGAAAGTTGTGAAAAGCGCTTATACGTCGCAGCGGACAATTAGCATCCTCGAAATGCGTTAGGTAAGTGAGGAATAACTGTGGACTGCTGCAAAATGCAAACTGTTTAAAGGAGGCAAGTCCGCGCGATGTGATGAACAGCCGTCCGCGCACACCCACGCATGCACACAGCTAAAAAATGACAGCATATTTAAACCTGGACTAGACCGGGACTTAAGCATTAAAACAGGTCTAAAGTGAGTCCAAATTGAGGCTAAAATGCGCACGAACCAACACCAAATCAATTTTTTCCCATAGCTGTTCTGTATACTCCATAATACGATTTGCACAAGGCTACTCGTTAACTTGCTAGCATAAAAACTGAACATCGTTATCCCCCCATGCAGGTACAGTGGGCGTTACCGTTGCTATGTTAAGTGCATTCTCTTAAGAGGTAAATACATTCATTCTCTGTGAAATATGGAAATACTGGTTTTTAAAAATAGCTTTCTGTTCTGACTGTTTCTGAGTAATGAGGAGATGAGCAGTCACTCCCCAGCACGTGTTCTGTAGCCCATTAGTCAAAACTGTCACCGTACAAGCCAAGACAATGAGTTGGTCTGGTCAGTTTTCAGTACTACCGGTCATTACTGCCACTGCTAGAACGCTTTTAAACTGAAAATAACAAATAAAACGCATTTCAACTGTTGTGAAAAACACCGCAGAGAGAAAGGATTTTGATCAAGAACTCATTGTGGTTTTCACAATTGTGGAAATGTCCAGTTTAATTTATAGCACAACGAGATGTAGTCACTGGGTCCAAACAAGCTCCAGCCATCAACGGTATCGAATAAATTGGTGCCAAAGTGAGTAATAGGAGAAAGTGAGGCTTGGCACAAATACTACAACGTGTCCTCGTAATGAACGCTGATGTTGTGTTGACTGAAAATATGACATAAAGAAATGTAATTGTGGTAAACATGAATGGGCCTAGAACAGAACCTTGAGGAACACCACTGTAGAAAAAACACGCACAACTATAACGATGTATTAGCCATTGTGGACAGTTGCATTCAAGCTTAAAGGCGCAGTGTGTAAATTATTTGTGGAAGGTGTTAAAAGAGTTCAGAGCCGTGATATTACGGTGTTAGGGGCGGAGCCTTGTGCTGTTAACAGATCATCCTGCCTAATCTTTTGTTTGAGTGCGATGTAACTACTGTTTGTAATTGGGTATGAATGTTATATTTTGCCAAATTACTTACAAATGTGTGTTTTGTTTTTTTCGTTTCATTTGCTCCACCCCCCCCCCCCCCCCCCCCCCACACACACACACACACACACACACACACACCCACATCCCTGAAGTGTACAAATCCAGTTTCCCTGTTCCTTCTGACTGAGGACGACTCATTCGAAGACGGATCAGTGCATGACAGATGCACGTAGTACCTTTCAGAGGGTCTGCCACCTATTTGTCTCCACGGAGATGTTTATTCTTTGTCTGTAATGTTCCGCAATATGACATTAATTTTATCTACCATGCGTTTCTAGAATCACCAGTGTTTTATGTATCGAAAATACATGAATTCTTACTGTAAGCGGGGAAGTGGGGTCCTCTCTCCGCAGATCTGACCTGATTGCATCACCTGTTTGTCTCCACGGTGTAAGGCAAGCGAAAGTGCCATACTGCGGAACATTTCAGGCAAAGTAATAGAGCAGGTAGACACTCCATCTCTCAGTGTAATTATACTTTTGACCTGTTTTTTGTACCATTTAGTGTAAGTTTTATTGCCTACAGAATGTAATGTGACGTACAGTCTATACATCCTTTTATAAAATAGATATATTCTTAAATAACTTTTTTCATATGTGGTTCTGAGCCCTGACAGACTGGGCTCCTCTCGTTTTTCCACAAGCGTATTCCCTCTTCCACGTGTGACATATTGACTGTAAAATCCCGCTGACATTTTCCACAAATCACCTTAAACTACGGCACATCGCCACTTTAATTGGCTGCATTCTGTCCATTAGGCGTCAGTACGGTCGCTGGATCGCATCAATATTCCATTTGCACATTTGTCTGAGAGCTGCCTACCTGCCCGCCGCGCACGCTCCCCACACGTGCACTGTCGCACACACCGCTCCGTGCACGTCTCTGTCCGCTCATACGACATGCGCTGTCCAAGTGTCATGTAATTAAAGTCAACCTGAGCGCTGCCACTATAGCCCCGCGTGGCGTCCCCGTGTAATTATAGACCGTCGGGTCGCTCGACATGAGTGTGGAGTGCACGTGAGTGTGTGTGCACGAGGCGGAGCGCACGTGGGAGGGTGATGGGCTGACGCTGGCATACAGATTGGTGACAGATGCGTCTTCAGGTGAGGGAGCCGTACAGTTTGGGAGCATCCAAAATAAATAAAAAGAAAAAGGTCTCTCCAACGCTGCCAGGGACAAAGATGGAGAATTTCGACATAGCTAAAATCTGTGTAGCTCGTTCATGGACGAAAAAATCACCTCAAGATACCGGTAAAAGAACATTTTCTAGTTTACGTGTTTCATACAGTAAAATAATAGTGTAATAGCAGATAGTAAGGTGCTGTTTTGAATAATAAAATGTGTTCTCGTAGTATCTGACATAAAGAAATATAATTGTGGTAAACATTAATGGACCGAAAATAGAGCCTTGAGGAACACCCCCGTCGAGAAAAAAAAAGCAAATCTATACATTAGCCATTGTAAACAGTTACATAAAAGCTTAAATGGGCACTATACAACTATTTGGGGAACATTTGCAACCTATTTGTCTCCATGGAGATTATAAAAAAGAAAACATGGAGATTTTTGATATTACTAAAATCTGTCTGCATAATTATGCCCCAAAAATAACCTTAAGATACTGGTAAAAAAACATTTTCTAGTTGTGTTTCATAGAATAAAATAATAAGAATGTAATAAGAGACAGTAAGGTGTAGTTTTGAATAATAAAATGTGACATAATTATGGTAAAAATTAGTGGACCAAAAATAGAGCCTTGAGGAACACCCCTGTAGAGAAAAAAAATAGCAAATTTATACGTTAGCCATTGTGAACAGTTACATAAAATTTTAAACATGCACTATACAACTATTTGGAGGAGATCTGCTACCTACAGTATTTGTCTCCATGGAGATAATGAAAAAGAAAACAGGTCCCTGTAACACTCCCAGGGACAAACATGGAGATTTTTGACATAGCTAAAATCTGTATGCAAATGTATGACCCAAAAATAACCTCAAGATATGTGTAAATGAACATTTTTCACACTACAATTGCTGTCAGTGAGTTGACATTTAATTACAGAAAAAGACATTTTAAGTTCTTATGGAGACATATTTTTTTTCTGACTTCTACTTTTTTGTTTTATATCAGCTTCTATGCAGTGACAACTTGAAGTAATATGTAAGACGAGCTCTGATTCAACTCGTCTTTCACTTTCACGCAGAATACTTGACTTATGTTTGATGCCCTCTGCTGGCAACAGTGGAGAGTGAGACCTGCACATTTGCCTCGCGCAAGCAACTGAAATGGGGAAAATTCAGCCTATGAAGGAGGTGACGGGGGTTTGGTGTGCACTTATTGATCACAGCTGATGTCATCTACATTCCCTGGAGGTGTGACGCTAACTGTAGGCACAACTGTCAGAAGCTTTATTAGACCGGAAAGAACTGACTTAGCTGGAACTAAAAGAGCTGAGCAGATTTGTACAGTTAAACAAGTCTGTCAGACATGAAATTACAGTCACAAGCTAGCTAGCATTAGCCAACAGTTTTTCAGTTAGTCGCTGTCCCCTTTTTGTTGAAAGTCAAACACCGTGAACACTCATATTGATCACAGACGAGGGACAAGAGCCAGGTTTTTTCTGTTACGTTCTACTTTGCTACGAAATATCCAAACGGTAAATGCACAAATGTTGACCTTTACTGTTGGTATTAGACCCAAAAACAACCCCCCCATAGCAAAAGACAAAATTTAAATCTCGTCCAAGCTGCTTCTTCAGTTCTGGTCAGAGATAGAGAAAAGAAATGACTTGAGAGGGCAGTTAAAGAAGCTATTTTTGTTAGGAAAGAGAATCCTTCCTTAAACAATATACAACGCCATCCTCAGACCCAAAACAAACAGGAACAAAGAGAACAATAGGCGGCCATTAAGGCTTGAATAAGGTCGTTAAAGCTGAAACTGGAGACAATAGCTGTTTCCAGTTTCAGTGTAGTTATCCCCTCCCTTCAGACAGATAAAAGTCAGTATCCACCGGTAATTTGACCTGAACTGAAGAAACGGCTTGGACGATTTGTTCAGTTCACAGATTTAAATTTCATCTTTTGCTTTGGATCAGACCTGGACGACTGAGGAATTACACAGACATCACCCCCCCGTGCGTATTAATTAATATTGATCTATGCATTCTTGTGATGTCACCTGAAACCCACCAGCAGCAGGAGGAGGAGGAGCCTTTTGTGTCTTTGTCTGGGACTTCATCACTGTCTCGTTTTAAGCAGCAACAGGTCCGAGTACACTGTGTAACCCCGTCGACCAGCACGGCCTTAGATAAAAGCCCTACCCATACTGCCGCGTATGAATTTGAACAGTTGGCGTTATATCGCTAACTCCTGCTGCGCATCTATTCACCTTCGTACAAATGAGGGACATTGTCACTTTCTACCAGATACGATGCTTGAAATAAACGCAGGCTCATCACGTACACCATGAACACCAAATCAGAGCAATTTGATCCAGCTGACATTTCCCTCCTCAAATGAATGGCTTTCCGCACCCCACTGTTGATGTAATAACAGGCTAAACCCCGCGCATTCCCCATGATTACAGCCGGACGAACACCTGCGACGAGAGCCCCGAAGCGGCGGTCAGAGCCAATGACGCTCCACGTTCGGGACAAATGAAAAGTTACAGACGTTTTTCCCGGTTTGCCAGCCTCGGACGTGTTCTGAGTAAGTAGCGCGACGCGGCACCTCCAGCAGAGCCCGCACTTCCACGCACTCGCCCGGACTCATCAGACGTGGGAGACTTAATTACGAGTGAGACGTAACGACAGAGACGCTAATGGGAGCTGCGTCGTTGAGTTGAAATTACCTGTGAAACGCGACACCTTCCTCTAGCTGCGCGGAGATGGTCCAAACTGTGTCTGTTATGACTTTAGAATGTTATTAGTTCATGTAGTTATTAGCATTAGCATAATGAAGTGGAGGTGTAATGAAAGCGACGGTGATGTGCGCCGTAGGTGACAGTCAGATCTATTACACGGTCCAACTTGGAGTGAGGGGGGTGATTAGGTCAACTGCCTGTTTCAAGATAGAGTTTTTCATTCTGTCTTTTTCCTTCCTAAGAAAATAAACTAATCATTACGGCACATGTCATATTGACCTTATCCTGGGAGTTGCTACAGGGGGCGCCATCATCATTTGGATTGTATTATTTTGCACAGGGCTCCAGATCTCAAGAGTAAATAAGTTTGTTACAGACTTTCAACATTTTCCACCCAGAGAAACGGTGTATAGTCATCCCTCGCTATATCGCGGTTCACCTTTTGTGGTCTCGCTGTTTGGCAGATTTTTTTTCGTGCAATTTTACGTGTTTTTTTTTTACACTGTGTGAACGTGTATTGTGTCCTGCGTCCTGATTGGCTGTTGGACTGTAGACCATTGTGTCGTGCGTCCTGATTGGCTGTTGGACTGTAGACCATTGTGTCGTGCGTCCTGATTGGCTGTTGGACTGTAGACCATTGTGTCGTGCGTCCTGATTGGCTGTTGGACTGTAGACCATTGTGTCGTGCGTCCTGATTGGCTGTTGGACTGTAGACCATTGTGTCGTGCGTCCTGATTGGCTGTTGGACTGTAGACCATTGTGTCGTGCGTCCTGATTGGCTGTTGGACTGTAGACCATTGTCCATCAGTCTCCTCCGTGCCGTGTCTCCTGTCCAGTACAGAATGTGTTCAGACAAATTTACATAAACGTTGGATCTCAGTGTGACTCTGAAGTGCTGTACGTTTGCAATTTGTTTTCTCCCCGACAAAACCCACAATGTCGATGAAACGTTCTGCACCGACAAAGACGCCTACGAAGGTTTGAACTTTGAGAGAGTTTAAACGAGAGGGAAATGTGAGAAAATGTTAACGCCTGTGTGAGAAAAGTGTATAAAGTGTGTGGTGAGGGGTTTTACAGACAAAAACAGAGAGAATAATTGTAAAAAATAAAGCTGACTACATTGTTTGGCTCCAGTCAAATGAAGCTCATCGAGGCTAGCGCAGTCATAGCGGCTAATTTAGATCAGTGTTTCATATTTGAAATTTCAACTTCGAGTATCATAGCAACCAAAGAGCAAATGAGCGAGGCTGTTGAAGGTAACGCCCCTTCCTGCACCGCTAGTTTAGCAGTGAGTGGGCGCTTAGCAACACTGTTGATAAAACCTGTTGCTAGCGCTAGCAGGAGCGACCTCGGGGAAAGAAGTCGTCTGATTTGTCTGTTATTAATGTTCAGATCTTGATTTACAGACACAATAGTGAAATAAAAACCCCAGGATCATGTAGAGGATTAATACGAACATTTAAGACCAAAATGAGTCTGACAGCAGCAGGTTTTTCAACAGAAAGTGAATTGGAGTCAGAGTCGATGGAGGCGTATGGTCATGTCCATGTTTATATACAGTCTACAGTTACTATTCAATAATATTACTGCAGTAGAAGTAAAAAAAAAAGAAGAAAAGTATGGATAATTGCTCTAATATATTGCAGTATTTTTGTAAAAACTGAACAAAAATAGGTGAAAATGAGGGATACTTTATGCTTGTAGTACTGTCATGAACATAGAAGTAACTATATTTAATCTTTATACTCCAAAAATATTTAATAAAATGATTCAGACGTGGCTCTCTTGTGCATAAACCTGTAGGACACACTGCCTCTCGTTGAAAAGTTGCTGTAGTAAATGTATTTCTGTCCTTCCTCTGTGCCTCCTCTTCACAGGACACTCCGTCTCCAAACGCGTACGGCCGTTTGGAGAAGCCACGCTCGTTCTCTGAGCCCCGGAGTGAAGACGCTCGGAAACGCCAGGGCAGCTTCCTGTCCACAGCCCCGCGGGAAAACCTGTTCCTCCGTGCAGACCCGGACAGCCCAGGTACATCCGTCACCTGTGTCTCTTTTCACTGTGTGTGTTTTATTTTTATTAAACTGAACAAAACAGAAGATACATCCACACTACGGGCGGCAGTAGCTCAGTTAACGTAAAGTGTTCGTCCACTGATCTGAATGTTGGTGCGATTCAAGTTTTCACAGATGCTGCCGTTGTGTCCTTGGGCAAGACACTTAACCCAGGGCCTTGAAGATGAAAAAGCACTATACCAATGGACCCATCAGCGGAGGCGATCGGCTCTGCGGCGGCGCGTCTGGGTCCGCGGCGAGCCTTTAAGCTAGCCGGTGCATCCAGCGTAATTAAGTTGCTCCTAGTTTGTGGCTGATGTCTTTCTTCTTTTTCCGGATAATGACATCGCTACGCCACTGGAGCGGAGTCTTTGATTGGTTGACGCTGCTCATCAAACGCCAAAGAGTTGAGCTTTTTCAACTCTTGGACGCACGAACAGAGCGTCTGACGCCTGAACGCTCAAGACGTGTGGCCACCGTAGACTTTACACGTGAACGCCACGCTCCTGACGAACCAGTGTGAAAGGACCGTGAGAAGAACGAAGTTTATGAGGAGGGACGGGAGAGGAGGGACAGGGGAGGAGGGTCAGGAGAGGAGGGACAGGAGAGGAGGGACAGGAGAGGAGGGACAGGAGAGGAGGGACAGGAGAGGAGGGACAGGGGAGGAGGGACAGGAGAGAGTGAGGAGAGGAGGGACAGGAGAGAGTGAGGAGAGGAGGGACAGGAGAGGAGGGACAGGGGAGGAGGGACAGGAGAGGAGGGACAGGAGAGAGTGAGGAGAGGAGGGGCAGGAGAGGAGGGACAGGAGAGAGTGAGGAGAGGAGGGACAGGAGAGAGTGAGGAGAGGAGGGACAGGAGAGAGTGAGGAGAGGAGGGACAGGAGAGGAGGGACAGGAGAGAGTGAGGAGAGGAGGGACAGGAGAGAGTGAGGAGAGGAGGGACAGGAGTGAGTGAGGAGAGGAGGGACAGGAGAGAGTGAGGAGAGGAGGGACAGGAGAGGAGTGAGGAGAGGATGGACAGGAGAGGAGGGACAGGAGAGAGTGAGGAGAGGAGGGACAGGAGAGGAGGGACAGGAGAGGATGGACAGGAGAGAGTGAGGAGAGGAGGGACAGGAGAGGAGGGACAGGAGAGGAGGGACAGGAGAGGAGGGACAGGAGAGGATGGACAGGAGAGAGTGAGGAGAGAGTGAGGAGAGGAGGGACAGGAGAGAGTCAGGAGAGGAGGGACAGGAGAGGAGGGACAGGAGAGAGTGAGGAGAGGAGGGACAGGAGAGGAGGGACAGGAGAGGAGGGACAGGAGAGGAGGGACAGGAGAGGAGGGACAGGAGAGAGTGAGGAGAGGAGGGACAGGAGAGGAGTTTGTTTTTTTTCCTAGATGTTTTTATTTGTATTTCTGTTTGCTCAAACTAAGAACCTCTTCCTCCTCTTCCTCCTCACACCAGCATCCTCTGCACTCCCTCCTCTCTCCTCTTCCTCCTCTTCCTCATCTTCCTCCTCACACCAGTGTCCTCTGCACTCCCTCCTCTCTCCTCCTCCCTCCTCTTTCTCCTCACACCAGCGTCCTCTGCACTCCCTCCTCTCTCCTCTTCCTCCTCTTCCTCCTCACACCAGCATCCTCTGCACTCCCTCCTCTCTCCTCTTCCTCCTCTTCCTCCTCACACCAGCGTCCTCTCTCCTCTTCCTCCTCTTCCTCCTCACACCAGCGTCCTCTCACCTCTTCCTCCTCTTCCTCCTCTTCCTCCTCTTCCTCCTCTTCCTCCTCACACCAGCGTCCTCTCTCCTCTTCCTCCTCTTCCTCCTCGCTGGTCAATTAGCTGCGTCTCTGTGGGCTCCTAACCTAATATTTACCTCAATTACACTCCCATTGAAAATGTTGTTTCAAATTGATAGATTCATGACTTCGTTGTATAATTTATGTCTGGTCCTTCGCCCTGCGCCTCACCCCAGGAGCTCCACGACCCAATTTGCATATAAATAGATTTGGACTGTTTGGGCGCGTCGTCTGTGTAGTGTCCATTACAGCGGCATAATGTGACTCACACTCTGGTTTTGGGCTCATAAATATTGCAATGTTTGTGATATTTTAATAAACAATTTGACATATTTTAATGGTCAACACATAAAATGGAATTATCTTTATTCACCGGTTAAATTATGAAAAAGTGGACCAAAAACGTGGACCATAACGAACTAAATTAATACTTCTGACTCTGTGTCCAAACCTTTCAACAAAAAAGGATCTGAATTATTTTGCTCTCAATGCCCCAGAATAACTTGAAGGTTTTTTTTGGGTGAGTTCATGCAGAAAATATAATTATGACCAATCAGAACAAACGTATGACTGAATGTACGTGTAGAATATTAACATTTTACACTCAAAAAGTCTATTAACAGAACAGATGAAAGTATCAGCTTTATTTTGTACAATTATTCTCTATGTTTTTGTCTGTAAAACCCCTCACCACACACTTTATACACTTTATCATATTTTTTTTTAATTTAATGATACACAATCGATATCACAGGCTAATGTACCGATGTATTTTTTATATATTTTACCATATAATTCCGTCGCAGCACTTCATTTGTGTGGCTGTTTAGAGGAAAGAAACGTGTTTGTGCAGAACATTTGACATTTCCTTCAGTGTTTTGTTGATTAAAACAGGTGTGTTTCATATGAACTTCACACACACACTGGTTTAACACAAACTTTAGTCTCACAGTTGTTTCAGTGGATCTGACATTAAACTGCACATGTCTCTGCGTAAATGTAAATGTTCATTCATCTGCAGTAAAAAGACGATAAATCCACCAGTGATGTTTATATTTTTGTTGATCATTAAGGGTCACGGAAGCTTTTATTTTTCACTGAATCGAAAAAGTCCTGTATCGAGACGTGTATCGTATCGTGGCCTGTGTATCGAGGCATGTATCGTATCGTGGCCTGTGTATCGAGGCATGTATCATATCGTGGCCTGTGTATCGAGGCATGTATCGTATCGTGGCCTGTGTATCGAGGCATGTATCGTATCGTGGCCTGTGTATCGAGGCATGTATCGTATCGTGGCCTGTGTATCGAGGCGTGTATCGTATCGTGGCCTGTGTATCGAGGCGTGTATTGTACCGTGGCCTGTGTATCGAGGCATGTATCGTATCGTGGCCTGTGTATCGAGGCGTGTATCGTACCGTGGCCTGTGTATCGAGGCATGTATCGTATCGTGGCCTGTGTATCGAGGCATGTATCGTATCGTGGCCTGTGTATCGAGGCATGTATCGTATCGTGGCCTGTGTATCGAGGCATGTATCGTATCGTGGCCTGTGTATCGAGGCATGTATCGTATCGTGGCCTGTGTATCGAGGTATGTATCGTATCGGCAAAACCTTAATGATTCCTAGACTTATCAGAAACTCCTTTTAAATTGAAACTAATTGGATTTCAGCTTTGAAACTGGCGACCCAAACGAGAGAGTCATGTGACGCTCACAGCACACAGCACACAGCATTTCCATGGAAACGTCCAGGCCAAGGAAGAGTGTTTGGAGATACGATATTTTAAAGACAACCAAAAATTCTATTTGTTTGGCTAAAAAGTTTAAACTAAAATACTAATGTACAGTATTTTCCGGAGTATACGTCACTCTGGAGTATAAGTCACAGCAGCCAAAAAATGCATAATAATAAGAAAAAAACACATATAAAACACATATAAGTCGCACTGGACTATAAGTCACATTATTGGGGAAATTTATTTTACAAAATCCAAGACCAAGAACAGACATTTTATCTTTAAATCAAGTCGCTAACGTAACACATTTATATTTATTCAGCGACATGAAGCACAGACAGAACTGAACACGTGTCTGGTTTGTTAACGTAAGATATTAACAGTTAATCAGATAAATAAAGAAGAAAAAACAACAACAAGTTTACTCTGGATCTCACTCCAAATCAATAAATCCACTAAATTCTTCACTTCTGAACAACTCCACCCACTCCAGAGGTCCAGTTTTTCTCAGATGTTTTTTAAATGACCGTAATGTTGAAATTATATACTTGAATAATTTCACATATAAGTCTCATCTGAGTATAAGTCGCACCCTCGGACAAACTATGGAAAAAGTGACACATATAGTCCAGAAAATAGGGTCAGTCCTGTGTGGAAGTAACTGGGTAAATGATGCTTTTCTAACTTTTCTTAAAAACTCTTTCTTTCCTGACCTTAAATACATTCACCACAATGAGACAAATGTTTTATTTTCCCAGATGTGTGTGGGTGAGTGAGCCTCGCACCAGAGCAGACTTCATTATAATCATTAAGTGAGTCTCTCTTCACGCCTCAGTTTGTGGATGTGTTCAGTCCTGTAGAGTTACATGGACTCTGGTCACACCCTGAGGCTCTGCTTAATGCCTACAGCACTTTTTTCTATTCAAAACATATTAAAAATCCAATTTGAACTCAAATCTTGGAGAGAAGAGTGTTGCATTTAGAGATCACACTGAACTGTCAATGAACTCCACCCGACGGTGAACTTAGATTTAATCAGAAGAGCAAAAGGCTGCGTTTAACTGCTTGTTTCTAAAATACTTATTAAAAACTTTCCTTTCCTAAACCTCTGACTCGAGGAAGTAAAACACAAAATTGACTTTGCATACATGCTTTGTGGAACTAATCCAGGGAACGTGCATAGATTTTAGAAACTTTTGTCTTGGATTATAACTTGCTGAATAGACTAACACAACTTTAGGTGTAGCTTTGATGAGAATTTGTGTGTTTGGCTGAATCCAGTGTGAATATTATGGATCAGTTTGTAAAGTGAAGAGCAGGTGTAATGCAAACCCGACGTTTTTGAGCCTCGTGCCATCTTATAATGTCGTTCCCTCGCAGGTCTGAAGAGATTAAAGACGTCATCCTTGCATGTCTGAGTAATCTAGAGATCTGTCCTGGGCCCTATTCAAACCCTCCTCATACCCATGCTCCCACGCGACAATTCTCAAAAAAAAGAATTGTCTGTCGCTATATCACGGTTCACCTTCCATGGTCTCATTGTTTCACAGATTTTTTTTTTTTTTTTGTGCAATTTTACTTTACTTTTTTTACAGTGTATGATTGTGCATTGTGTCGTGCGTCCTGATTGGCTGTTGGACTGTAGACCATTGTGTCGTGCGTCCTGATTGGCTGTTGGACTGTAGACCATTGTGTCGTGCGTCCTGATTGGCTGTTGGACTGTAGACCATTGTGTCGTGCGTCCTGATTGGCTGTTGGACTGTAGACCATTGTGTCGTGCGTCCTGATTGGCTGTTGGACTGTAGACCATTGTCCATCAGTCTCCTCCGTGCCGTGTCTCCTGTCCAGTACAGAATGTGTTCAGACAAATTTACATAAATGTTGGATCTCAGTGTGACTCTGAAGTGCTGTACGTTTGCAATTTGTTTTCTCCCCGATAAAACCCACGATGTCGACGAAACGTTCTGCACCGACAAAGACGCCTACGAAGGTTTGAACTTTGAGAGAGTTTAAACGAGAGAGAAATGTGAGAAAATGTTAACGCCTGTGTGAGAAAAGTGTATAAAGTGTGTGGTGAGGGGTTTTACACACAAAAACAGAGAGAATAATGTAAAAAATAAAGCTGATACTTCACAGATTTTGCGTATTGTGGGTTATTAACCCCTGCGATAAACCAGGGACCACTGTACTTGACAAACCTGATGTGATGTGCAGTAGTTTCATTAGTGGGACGCAGCTGATTGTGTTGTGATAGAGCTCTGAAGGGGGAGCGAGTTAGCATGGAGAGCAAAGGGAAGGGGAGACTGTCAAAAATGAAAGTGAAACTTATATAACATGTTTATACGTTATTTTTGGGGCAAATATTTTCTAAACAAAGCCTGATATGTCAGATCTCAGACGGTAAGCGAGGTCGGGACGGTCAGTACTGTGCCACAGGGGGGCGCCAGTGGCAAAAAACTGTTGTTGTGTCCTCAGATGAGATACTCGAAGCACATTGCCTAGTGTGAATGTGGTGTGTGTGTTGGTGGTGGTCAGAATGTGGAGTGAATGAAGAACACACCAAACTGTAAACCATCTTTGTGTGTCTGTGGATGTATTTATTATTATTATTATTAATATTAAATATGTTCTGTGTGCGTTTATAGAAGTACAACAGCACCTCTTTAAGCTCCACACGGAGTATAGTATTAGTACAGTTTTGTAGATTAGTCTGGTCTTCTTCAGGTTTCATGGGCACAGACATGAACATACAAAATTATAACATGGTCAAAAGTTATTATCAGTCAATTCATGTTTTTGGCACAATTTTGAGGCATTTTAACCATTGAAAAAATGTTATTCCAATTTCAAATCTTTACTTTTGATTCGTTAACTGTGGCTATACTGTCTGTGTGGTTCTGTACATCTGCATAAACTGTGGCCCGGGGACCAAATGCGGCACTCAGACCAATTTTTCTTGGCCCTGAAGCTTCCAGGTGAATTGGCCCGTATCACCTCAAACAGCACGTTTTACTGTACATTTCTGAAAATCGACTTTAACAAGCCTATATTGAATATTTAATGTGTCGCATTGAGGATGTGAGCGTGAATAAAGGTCTAGTGGTTCAGTCTAACTTGTAATAATAACACAGATTTGAAGTATTCACTGTATTGGTGACCAGTCTGTGGCCCTCAGTCGGCCCTCGGCTTTGTCTGTGTTTTTATATGTGGCCCTTAATGAGAAAAGTTTGGACACTTCTGGCATAAATCATCCAGCAGGTTCCATTGAAAAATAAACTTCATTCTGTCAACTGGACATAACATAAATAAATACAATTAAAATATAAGAATTATATAATATTTTCTTTTACTATGGCGACAGTCCTAATATCCTCTGGTCACACGTCAAACCCAAGATCATTTACACTATTTGTAACGCTCGTTGTGTTGTGTTCTCATTCTGACGCGCAGGTCCAGGTCAGTACAACCCCAGACTGACCCCCGTCCCACAGAAGTCGCTCATCGTGTCCAAAGACGAGAGATTCAAAGTCCAACTGAGCGCTGTCCCTGGCCCTGGAACTTACCAGGTACAACACACCCCCTCTGCTGTTCAGAGCAACACACACCCCCTCTGCTGTTCAGAGCAACACACACACCCCCTAAGGTAACACATAAACAATGAATACGTATCTGGTATGTTTACATAAGACATTAACAGTTTATCAGATACGCTAATGTAACATATGTGTCTTGTCCACAAATATGAGAGACACAGAGTTGTTTTCACTGATGTTTACTGTGGTCTTATTTCATCACAGTTCACACCGTAGAACAAACACATTAAATATAACAAAAGCTCTGGATCATATCACATAAACACACAAACTGCACATGAACACATGGAAAATATACAAACCTCTTTGGCCTGTAAACCCAAAACTTTCTAATTTACTTTTCAGTTGTTTCTTAAATAGTGCTCTGTCAGGTCAGACTTCACATTAGCGTAAAAGGCTGAATTGGAAAACAGGAAGTAGTTTTTGTGACCTTAAACTAAACTTATGATGAACTAAACTTTTACAATATTGTTCCAAATGAAAACATATCACCTTTATGGTTTTATAAATGAAGGGGAAATAAATAAGGGAAATTAAATATGAAATGTATAAAAGAAAGTGAGTAAAGTAAATTTTCTTACAAGTATTACAAACACACCAGCGCCATCTAGAGGTCAAATAAGTGAACTGTATCATGTATAACCAATGTGACATAACACATATGTAAACACATGAAGCACAGACAGAACTGAACACGTGTCTGGTTTGTTAACGTAAGATATTAACAGTTAATCAGATAAATAAAGCAGAAAAAACAACAACAAGTTTACTCTGGATCTCACTCCAAATCGATAAATCTGTTGAATTCTTCATCCTCGGTGTCACTTCTGAACAACTCCACCCACTCCGGAAGTAGCTGAAACGTCGCTCTGTAAGTAGACGGCTGTCAGACTGGTACAAGTCTAGAGCGCCCTCATGTGGTTGTCATTGTGACAGTAACAAATATGTGAAATTATATGTTTGAATAATTTCACATATAAGTCACAGCCCCGGACAAACTATGAAAAAAGTGACACTTATAGTCTGAGTAAAAGTCTGTTTTGTTTCTGTTTAGGAAATTAACATTGAAATCCATTTATTATTAAAAATGTTTTTACTGGTGCACTAACCTCTCTCTGGTGGAGGGTCTGTGAGCTGCTGGTCTCCATGGAGATGTTTGCCTGGAATGTCCCACAGTATGGCGTTACACTTCAAATCCATTCCACATTCTTTAAAAATGTTCCTATAGCTAAAACATATTACTGTGAGCAGTCTTGCCTCTACACAGATCTGACATGTAACACGGCCTGATGGTCCCATGAGCTTGTCTCCATGGAGACAGATGTTTAAAGCCAAGCTGTGGAGCTTTCTTAGCAGTTACATTAATAAGATAAACAAAAATCTAATGGAAAACTGAGATTAAATATTAGATTTTTGTTTTTATTTTTTTTATTTTTTTTGCCATACTGCTTAGCCCTTTGTCATCTACACTCATTTACCCACAATGCCCTTGTTCCAACCCACTCGCTGCCTGTGTGAATGAGGCTGTGTTTGTGTGCGGAGCCATTATGTGGAGCACTGAACCTATTGGATTGCTCTCATGGACCTTGAGCTGTGCAGAATAACATTGATTTGTGAAAAAGCCGGAGCTCCGACGCTGTGGTCTGAAGACGGAGTTTTTCTGGCGGTGAAACTGGAGACTGGAGCTCGGTCTCACTCAAGGACACGTTCTCCGCTCAATTTGCTCCAATTCAACTGCTGCTTAACTGAAAGAGGGAAAAGTGTGTCTATGATCTAATACCTGGAACTAAACTGGAACTAAACTGGGACTAAACTGGGACTAAACCAGGACTAAACCAGGACTGAACCTGGACTAAACCAGGACTAAACCAGGACTAAACCAGGACTAAACCAGGACTGAACCAGGACTGAACCAGGACTGAACCAGGACTAAACCAGGACTAAACCAGGACTAAACCACATCTGAACCAGGACTAAACCAGGACTGAACCACATCTAAACCAGGACTAAACCACGTCTAAACCAGGACTGAACCAGGACTAAACCAGGACTAAACCAGGACTAAACCACGTCTAAACCAGGACTGAACCAGGACTAAACCAGGACTAAACCAGGACTAAACCAGGACTGAACCAGGACTGAACCAGGACTAAACCAGGACTAAACCAGGACTAAACCAGGACTAAACCAGGACTAAACCAGGACTGAACCAGGACTGAACCAGGACTAAACCAGGACTAAACCAGGACTAAACCAGGACTAAACCACATCTAAACCAGGACTAAACCAGGACTGAACCACATCTAAACCAGGACTAAACCACGTCTAAACCAGGACTGAACCAGGACTAAACCAGGACTAAACCAGGACTAAACCACGTCTAAACCAGGACTGAACCAGGACTAAACCAGGACTAAACTAGGACTGAACCAGGACTAAACCAGGACTAAACCAGGACTAAACCAGGACTAAACCAGGACTAAACCAGGACTAAACCACGTCTAAACCAGGACTAAACCACATCTAAACCAGGACTAAACCAGGACTAAACCACATCTAAACCAGGACTAAACCAGGACTAAACCACATCTAAACCAGGACTAAACCACGTCTAAACCAGGACTAAACCAGGACTAAACCACATCTAAACCAGGACTAAACCACGTCTAAACCAGGACTAAACCAGGACTAAACCAGGACTAAACCAGGACTAAACCACGTCTAAACCAGGACTAAACCACATCTAAATCAGGACTAAACCAGGACTAAACCACGTCTAAACCAGGACTAAACCAGGACTAAACCAGGACTAAACCAGGACTAAACCAGAACTAAACCAGGACTGAACCAGGACTGAAACAGGACTGAACCAGGACTAAACAAGGACTGACCCAGGACTAAACCAGGACTAAACCACGTCTAAACCAGGACTAAACCAGGACTAAACCACATCTAAACCAGGACTAAACCACATCTAAACCAGGACTAAACAAGGACTAAACCAGGACTAAACCAGGACTAAACCACGTCTAAACCAGGACTAAACCAGGACTAAACCAGGACTAAACCAGGTCTGTTTTAACCTCTGAGTTTGCTTTTACCCTGGACTTTTGCGTATCATCTTCTGTGTTTGTCCAATCATGTGGTGCAAATGGAGTTCATTAAATATTCTGTATTGTGTTTGAGTCCCCTCCCTATGCTACCCGCACTCCCCTTCAGAGCACTATCTCAACACAATCAGCTGCATCACACTAATGAAACTACTGCACATCAGGTTTGTCACGTTATAGTGCATTGTTTTGTGTCATGTTTTTGTATATTTGTGGATGCATGGGTGACGTAGGCTTGTGGGCGGAGCCTCGTACAGACTCGTACAGCAGCTAACGTTAAATAGGGTTCAAATAGAGCCCGGGAGAGATCGCTGGATTACTCAAACATGCATGGATGACATCTAAAACCTCTCCAGCCGTGTTTTTGATGAGGGAATGTTGTGGTAACATGGTAGAAAGCTCCAAAAAGTAGATTCTTTAAAATGTTTTGGGAGTTTTGACACTGTGTGAGAAGATCGTGGGATCACAAATGTGCCCAGAGCAGAGCGAACACAAACACACCTCATTTATTTGCATGAAAAATGTAATTATAATCAAATAAGCGCCATCGATACAAGGAAAAGTCCAGATATCGGCAAACGGCAAGATGACTCAAGCCTTAGTCGGTGTCCCAGGATGTAGCCTCTGATAATACATTTTACTTTCAATCATAAATACAGAACATGTGGATTCTTGCTTTGGCCTTCTCATAAATGAACTGAGTGAAAAAGTGCAGAGGAAAGATGATTGAAGTGAGCGGAGAGCAGTTCTGAACTTTAAAACACGACACAGACGCCACTAAGATCTCAAGTGGATAAAACCATTTGAATGGTGCAGACAGCAGCGGATGGAGTCTGTGAAGAGCCTAGAGTGAAACTCAGCGCGTTCCTAATGCGTTCTGATGGCCACAGTCGCAAGCGGAGATGGTGGGTCTAATGAGAGCACTTAGTTCGTCGGGGGTACTGTGAACATTTCATAAACTCCTGGACAAGTGGGGCTGATTTTCTCTTCTACAGGATGAGATTCAGTTGTACCAGAAACAGAGATGAAAAGCAATGATATTTTGGCATTTATTAACCAAATAACTGCAGTTTGTAAGATTTGCATTTGTGTCTTCTACATTTGACCCATCCTTCAGTGTCTCTGGGCACCAGGACCAGTGCGTCCCATATCCAGATCTTGAGAGAGTCTTGAATAGAATTATTAACTGATGGATTTGACCTACTGGAGTCAAACCCAGAACCTTCTTGTTGTGTGGCGCAAGTGCTAACAACTCAGCGACCACTCAGCCTCGAGGAGACGGAGCAGAGAGGACGGCTGTTACATTTACTGTGTCATCTTACAAAAAAAGGCCTTTTTGTCAAAAGAATAAAATAAAAGCATGTTTTTTTCATTATCTTTATATTTATTACACTGACATGAGTTCTTACTCTGCATGGACTTGCATCTCCACAAACCTGACTCTGGAGGAGGGCCTGCTTGTTTCCATGGAAATGTTGTTCCACCATATGGCTTAAAGCCTTTTCTCCTTGGAGAATGTTGGTTTTAACTTGCTATTTCCATAGAAACTTTCCATCACCTGAAAGTTACACACTGGGGCTTTAATCTGAAGTAAACTGTAAATGGCAAATTATTATTTAGTGACACTTGAATAGAATGATGTTTTTTGTATTTTGTGTGTTCAGTTTCATCTCTTGAGTGTTTGTGTTATAAAAATGTCCCGCTGATTCTTCTGTTTCATGCAGTAAAACATGTTCATTATTATAACGACTGAGAGCATCAAAGTAAAGAGCAGCTTTAATTAAAGTCTGTGATGTCGACTCATCCACGTCCTTTGACTTCACACAGATGATGAGACGTTTACATCAAATCAAATCTGTCTGACACGCTCCACTCCTCCTCTGTGGGACGGGAGTCTGAGGGACCAGGGTCTGTGTGGGACTGGGGTCTTTGTGGGAATGGGGTCTGTGTGGGACTGGGGTCTGTGTGGGACTGGGGTCTGTGTGGGACTGGGGTCTGTGTGGGACCGGGGTCTGTGTGGGACCGGGGTCTTTGTGGGACTGGGGTCTGTGTGGGACTGGGGTCTGTGTGGGAGCAGGGTCTGTGTGGGACTGGGGCCTTTGTGGGACTGGGGTCTGTGTGGGACTGGGGTCTGTGTGGGACTGGGGTCTTTGTGGGAATGGGGTCTGTGTGGGACTGGGGTCTGTGTGGGACTGGGGTCTTTGTGGGAATGGGGTCTGTGTGGGACTGGGGTCTGTGTGGGACCGGGGTCTGTGTGGGACTGGGGTCTGTGTGGGACTGGGGCCTTTGTGGGACTGGGGTCTGTGTGGGACGGGAGTCAGAGGGACCAGGGTCTGTGTGGGACTGGGGTCTTTGTGGGACTGGGGTCTGTGTGGGACTGGGGTCTGTGTGGGACCGGGGTCTGTGTGGGACTGGGGTCTGTGTGGGACTGGGGCCTTTGTGGGACTGGGGTCTGTGTGGGACTGGGGTCTGTGTGGGACTGGGGTCTTTGTGGGACTGGGGTCTGTGTGGGACTGGGGTCTGTGTGGGACCGGGGTCTGTGTGGGACCGGGGCCTTTGTGGGACTGGGGTCTGTGTGGGACTGGGGTCTGTGTGGGACTGGGTCTGTGTGGGACTGGGGCCTTTGTGGGACCGGGGTCTGTGTGGGACCGGGGTCTTTGTGGGAATGGGGTCTCTGTGGGACTGGGGTCTGTGTGGGACTGGGGTCTGTGTGGGACTGGGGTCTGTGTGGGACCGGGGTCTGTGTGGGACCGGGGTCTTTGTGGGACTGGGGTCTGTGTGGGACTGGGGTCTGTGTGGGAGCAGGGTCTGTGTGGGACTGGGGCCTTTGTGGGACTGGGGTCTGTGTGGGACTGGGGTCTGTGTGGGACTGGGGTCTTTGTGGGAATGGGGTCTGTGTGGGACTGGGGTCTGTGTGGGACTGGGGTCTGTGTGGGACCGGGGTCTTTGTGGGACCGGGGTCTGTGTGGGACTGGGGTCTGTGTGGGAGCAGGGTCTGTGTGGGACTGGGGCCTTTGTGGGACTGGGGTCTGTGTGGGACTGGGGTCTGTGTGGGACTGGGGTCTTTGTGGGAATGGGGTCTGTGTGGGACTGGGGTCTGTGTGGGACTGGGGTCTGTGTGGGACTGGGGTCTTTGTGGGAATGGGGTCTGTGTGGGACTGGGGTCTGTGTGGGACTGGGGCCTTTGTGGGACTGGGGTCTGTGTGGGACGGGAGTCAGAGGGACCAGGGTCTGTGTGGGACTGGGGTCTTTGTGGGACTGGGGTCTGTGTGGGACTGGGGTCTGTGTGGGACCGGGGTCTGTGTGGGACTGGGGTCTGTGTGGGACTGGGGCCTTTGTGGGACTGGGGTCTGTGTGGGACTGGGGTCTTTGTGGGAATAGGGTCTGTGTGGGACTGGGGTCTGTGTGGGACTGGGGTCTGTGTGGGACCGGGGTCTGTGTGGGACCGGGGCCTTTGTGGGACTGGGGTCTGTGTGGGACTGGGGTCTGTGTGGGACTGGGTCTGTGTGGGACTGGGGCCTTTGTGGGACCGGGGTCTGTGTGGGACCGGGGTCTGTGTGGGACCGGGGTCTTTGTGGGAATGGGGTCTGTGTGGGAGCAGGGTCTGTGTGGGAGCAGGGTCTGTGTGGGACTGGGGTCTGTGTGGGACTGGGGTCTGTGTTGGAGCAGGGTCTGTGTGGGACTGGAGCTGTATTTTTGCCATATTTGACGAGGACATTCTGAGGGAACCGGCTTTTACCATCAGGAAATAATCAAGAACCAACTCGTCTGGTTCAGTCCCATGTCTCGACTCGAGCTGTTCTAATGTTTCAATAGACAGGTGCAGCAGGTGTGACAGGTGCAGCAGGTGTGACAGGTGCAGCAGGTGTGACAGGTGCAGCAGGTGTGACAGGTGCAGCAGGTGTGACAGGTGCGCGACAGGTGTGTGACAGATGAGACAGTACACTGATATTCTACCCACACAAGAGAAGCAGAGGACATGTTTTTGCATTTGAAAGTGGACTAAGGTTGAACATTGTTGTTGGGATGTTTACTCGGGACTTAAAGGGGCGGTATACAGCCTGCACTAGTACCTCTTTAAACGACACATATTAACATTCCAAAAACTTGACTTTTGTTTGAATCTTGTGCAGAGAACCCACACCCCCTGAGCCATCACAAAACACTTTGAAATTTCCCAGGATTGTTATGTCAGAGGTAACCCCTTGCACGTTTTTTAAGTCTGTAAAGTTTTATACATGTTATTATTTTAAGTTCTAAAACATGAGGTGCCAAAGCAAAGGTACCCAGTGCCAATAACAATAGAAACAGTAACATTTGTTCTTAATCTGTGTTGCCAGTTCCTAGGCCTACGTATTGAGAACAAGTTTGTCTTTGTTTGATTTTTTTTTTACCCAGGCTATTACCCAGTTGAAACCTGAGTCACTGAGCTCCGGTGGAGGTTCTGTTGGTCCTAATTATGGTTTATTTCCAACTGGTTTTACTTGTAGGATGTGGCAACTTTCTGATCGCATAATCATCTCGAGAATCAAAGCATACTTGAAACACCGCAAACAAACTGGCAACCAATCATGTACAGTGTTTATGTAATTAAGAATACATCAACGTTACAATGTAAAATCCATATTTGATTTGTGTCGGTCTTGTATCTGGCAACACAGATAGGTCAAGTTTATGGGATTTTAAATTAAAACTCTACGTACCTTTAGAAATATCCAAATCAATATTGTGTGGAAATAGGACTGTGCGAGTAATTAATCAATCAATCAATAATTACAATTACTGCTCCAATCAAGAACAGAATTGGGCCCTTGGGAATAATTGTACAGTCCGGCTCTTTACAGTTTACTCGCCTTCCGGGTTCACTTTTTATGGTTTCAGTATTTGTAATTATAACGTTTTTCTAAGCAGCCTCACGCAAAGGTGGACAAAACGAATAAAAAAACAAACAAAATCTGCTGAATCTCCCCGTTTTCAAGTACACGTGATTGACAGGTGGGTTAGCCAATCAGGGACAGGCATGGTCCGTCCTTATCGGAAATAATAAATAAAAAAAATATATCACAGAGGCTGAAAAACATGGCGGATTTTTGCAGAATCAATGAGCAAACCCCAAACTGTTAATCTGAGGTGAGAAAAATGTTGTTTGTAAATCACAGGTGAACAATGAGCTGCAAAAAGAGCTGATTCAAATTTAAACTGAACCTGCTTTTCTCTATGGAGATCGTTATTGTTTTGTCTGGAATGTTCCACGGTATCGTATTGAACTTATCCATCTCCATTAGGCCAACTTATAGATCAGAGCTGTGGAGAGGCGACCTCGCTCACAATCAAAATGCATGTTTTATTTTTTGAGTAAAAAAAAAACACTTGAAACTGAATAAATGCAATACAGACATTTTAATACCATACTGTGGAATATTCCAGGCAAGTACAAGGAATGATAAATAGAAAATAAATAAATTCCTGATTTTCTGGACTAAAAGTCGCATTTTTTTTCATAGTTTGGCCGGGGGCGTGACTTATTCTCAGATGTGATTTATATGTGAAATATATGTCTTTTCTTCAGTATTTGCATTTTTTGGCTGGTGCGACTTATACTCCGGTGCGACTTATACTCAGGTGCGACTTATACTCCGGTGCGACTTATACTCCGGTGCGACTTATACTCCGGTGCGACTTATACTCAGGTGCGACTTATACTCAGGTGCGACTTATACTCCGGTGCGACTTATACTCAGGTGCGACTTATACTCAGGTGCGACTTATACTCAGGTGCGACTTATACTCCGGTGCGACTTATACTCCGGTGCGACTTATACTCAGGTACAACTTATACTCAGGTGCGACTTATACTCCAGAAAATACGGTAAGTGTAATTTCCATGGAAAACAAGCAGGCGGCTGAAAAGTTACATATTACCTCTTTAACAGGAAATCTACAATGTGATATTTCTGTACTTTTGGGGTTCATTTTACAGTCCGGCTCTTTCCAATTCGTCCACCTCATCCAGAGCCTACACAAGTTCACTTTTGACAATCATGGGTTCAGTTTTTCCCCAAGGATTTCTAACTATAGCATTTTTTCTAAGCAACCTCGCACAAAGCTAGACAAAACTACAAAAAAAGAAAAAAAAAGTTGCGTATTTCCCTAATAATATTCCTGTGTGTGGCAGTTGGCTCGGGTTAATTGCAGAGGGACAAATTGAGTCAGTGCATGTCCCAGGGGCAGAGCCTTATCCCCGTCTGCAGCTCCACACCAGCTCAGCGCGTGCATTAGCATAAAACGGGAGAGTCTCCGGGTCTAGCCTCAGGGACAGTCAGGCCAGTACAGGACACTTGTGCAACTTTTCTTCAGTGGTTCAGTACAAATATGAACTTACCGGACTAACACGGTAATACTGCATGCTAACATTTCAGATGGTCGACAAGGGACTGTATAACTCTACGGGAGATTCACTGTTTTTGAAATAAATGTCCAAACTTATGATCCACAAATGACAACAATCACGTCTTTAGGGTTGAATAACGGCTCCACTTTCTGAAGCTGTTGTGCTTACAGAGTTGTTTTTTGTTTCATATCTATAGGCCCAGTATTTACAGAGATTATTTTTCCCATTGTCTCCAGGGACCTTGGACTTTCATTACCAATAAAATAAAATGTGTAGACAGAGAAACCATTATGAAGCTGTTTGTTCCATTTTTATTGTACTAAAGTCTTGAATGAATCACGTGAATTGAATACTGATCGGACCCGCGCGTACTGTTGTGTCCTTGGGCAAGACACTTCACCCACATTGCCTCGTGCGTACGCGGTGTGTGAGTGCTGGTGGTCAAAGGGGCCCATGGTGCAGATTGGCAGCCTCGCTTTTGTCTGCACCAGAGCAGCTGTGGGTAAAAGTATCTTTCCATTTCCCAGTCTGGAGTAACCGTAGACTGCAAATATGAATGGAAACCTGCAAACAAACAGGAAGTGAGCATGGATGCACCTCCAGCTCCATCAGCTCCAGTTAACTTTGTGTTGAATAATTGTCTCCATAACTGCAGCTGTCAAGCTCGTTATTTCAGTCCTATAATGTTCATATTAAACTTGACAGCTTGACATGATCCTGGGGTTTTTATTTCACGATTGTGTCTGTAAATCAAGATATGAACATTAATAAAAGACAAATCAGGCGCCTTCTTTCTCTGAGGTACCTTAAGCAGTTAGTGCAGGGGTGCCCAATACGTCGATCACGATCTACTGGTTGATCGCAAAGGTAGTTCGAGTAGATCGTAAGACACTCCCCTAAAAAACAGACGCCAGGCGTTTCTACACGTATGCATAGAATGGAAGGAGGACTTGTTTTTCTCACAATGTAATACAGTGGTCCCTCATTTATCTCAGGCTTTATGTTCTAAAAATGACCCGAAATAGTTGAAATCTGCAAAATATCATCTTTATTTTGTACAATTCTTCTCTATGTTTTTGTCTGTAAAACCCCTCACCACACACTTTATACACTTTTCTCACACAGGCGTTAACATTTTCTCACATTTCTCTCTCGTTTAAACTCTCTCAAAGTTCAAACCTTCGTTGGTTCAAACCTGATACAGACACGATGGTCTACAGTCCAACAGCCAATCAGGACGCACGACACAATGGTCTACAGTCCAACGGCCAATCAGGACGCACGACACAATGGTCTACAGTCCAACGGCCAATCAGGACGCAGGACACAATGGTCTACAGTCCAACAGCCAATCAGGACGCACGACACAATGGGCTACAGTCCCTTGAGGCTGGATATCAGCAGCTATTCTCCAGACTATGGATTTCTGTGCTAAATCTGTGGTGTAGGCAGAAAGGGGTGTTATCTTGCTCCTGATTGGCTCTTTGGTTGCTATGATACTCATGGTCGGAATTTCAAATATGGAACTTGGCTCCAAATTAGCCGCTATAACTGTTAGCCTTGATGATCTTCATTTGTAGCTGAACGCTGTGGTGACGTCGCACTCACTCAGTCGCTTCTTTATACAGAGGAACTGAATAATACAATGGAAAGTATTTGAAGAGTTATAATATAAATCCATCCATTTTCTTCCACTTATCCATGGCCGGGTCGTGGGGGCAGCAGTCTAAGCAGTCAGAGACTCCCAAACTTCCTACACCCCAGACATGTCCTCCAGCTCCTCCGGTGGGACCCCAAGGTATTTCCAGGTCAGAGAGACATAGTCTCTCCAGCGTGTCCTGGGTCTTCCCCAGGACCTCCTCCTGGTGGGACATGCCCAGAACACCTCCCCAGGGAGACGTCCAGGAGGCATCCTGAACAGATGGCCGAGCCACCTCAGTTGCTCTTTTCTACATGGAGGAGCAGCGGCTCTAGTCCGAGCTCTTCCCATGTGACCGAGCTCCTCACCCTGTCTCTAAGGGAGCGCCCAGCCACCCTGCGGAGGAAACACATTTCGGGGTCTTGTAATATAAATCCAAGTTATAAAGTCAGTGTATGTACAAAAGTCACAAACAACGCACAATATACAGCTGGGTGGTTCACATCGACCCACTTACCTGAAAGTTTGTGGTTCAATCCAAGCCTCTTACGATGCACACCAGCTTTGTGTCTTTAGGCAAGACACTGTATTTGCTGTGGCTGGTCCAAGGCTTTGAAACTCTTTGTCCCTGGAGTTACAGACACTGCTGCGCCTCTGTTCAAAGCTGAGCTAAAGATTTATGTGTTCACAGTTGCCTTCAGCACATAATGGCTCTGTTACTGCATTTTTATTGCTTCGTACAGGACTTGTATAGGACTTTGACGTTTTTTCACCTCGCACTTATGGAGAGCGCTTTGGTTCAGTTGTAGCTGTTGTAAAGTGCTATACAAATAAAGTTAGTTTGATTGATTGACTTCACCTGCCTCCGCTGCAGGTGAGTGTGAGTCCCTGCTCCTCGATATGAACGGCCTGCACAGTCAGAAAACAACAACATGCACATTTCACACTTTAACTCATTAAAGCAGCTGATGAATTAATTAAAGAGGAGTTATTACACTTATTTATGTATATTTATGGAGAATTGTCGTGTGGGAGCGCGGGTGACGTTGGCTTGTGGGCAGAGAATTACACATAATCTTTCAGGAGGGTTCAAATAGGATCCTGGAGAGATCGCTAGATTAGTCAAACATACATGGATGACATATAAAACCTCCTCAGGCAGCGTTAAAACATGCTAGAAAGCTACAAAAAAGTCACTTTTCCATAATACGCCCTCTTTAAACAGTTGCATAAGAGTGAATATGACAATAGCATTGCTGTCCTGTCAGTAAAGCTCTAGAAGTACACTTTTCTGTTGTTGTTTCTGCCGTGTGTGTCGTGGGAAAGCTAACATGTCTTTATGCTAATGCACTGCTACGCTAACGTCTCACCTAAAGCCTGTTATGTCCCTGCGCTCTGCCCTCTCCGACCCTCGGGAACAGCCGTAATCTGCCTCTTCTTTGGAATTCCGATGTCGTTTCCACTTCCAAGGGCTCCTCCTCATCCCGCCGACCTCACGGGCAACCCCACCGTGACCTGGAATTGAACCCCCAACCCCGCTCCCATTAGGATCAATAGGGAGATGTGAGCTCCCTGCCGACGAGCCTAAATCCTGCGCGCGTCTGCGGCATTCTGATGAGCAGACAGGAGGGGGCGATCTGCTCCTCACATCTGTCTGAGGTGAAGTTAAGGGCAAAAGGAGCTGTTTATTCTCCCACCGGCTCCAGGTTTAATCTACACAGGCAGGGTTTTCTGCAATATAGTAGATTCTGAGATAGATGGAGAGACAAATAGGCAAATAGACAGACAGACAGACAGATAGATAGATAGATAGATAGATAGATAGATAGATAGAAAGATAGAGTCCACACCTGCACAGGAGTTTATGCAAATGAGGCTTATTTAACCACTTTTTTCTTCTGTTGTTCCATATAAAACTTTATGCTAACTATTAGTTGACTAATATAAATTTTGGTTGACTATTGACCGATTAATCGACTATAGGACGGACCTACAGACCTAATAAATGAACCTTATATAAAGAGGGATGGACATGGGTATGTTGGGTCTAATATCGGCTTCACTGATATCGGCAGCATATCGTATCGGCCCAATATTTGGCACTGTTTTTTTTTTTCTGCACTGCGCCGATCTGTTTGTCTGGGATCTAGAATACACACCTCTCCAACACTTTACAAATATGTGAGTCAGAAAGTGTCAAGTATGTGAGTCAAAAAAAAAGCTAATTGGCTTCACCGATTACAACAACTAAATTATTATTTTGTTATACTACAACAGCAACAACCACAATAACAACCACCACAACAACAATAATAACAATAACAACCATAACAATAACAACAACAACCACCACAACAACCACAGCAACAACAACAATAATAACAACCACAACAATAACAACCATAACAACCACAACAACCACAGCAACAACAACAACAATAACAACCACAACAATAACAACCACAGCAACAACCACAACAACAATAACAATCACAACAATAACAACCACAGCAACAACAACCACAACAACAATAACAACTACAACCACAACAACCACAGCAATAACCACAACGACAACCGCAACAATAACAACAACCACCACAACAACAGCAATAACAACCACAACAACAACCACAGCAATAACAACAACAACCACCACAACAACAACGATAACAACCACAGCAACAACCACCACAACAACAACCACAGCAATAACCACAACAACAATAACAATCACAACAATAACAACCACAGCAACAACAACCACAACAACAATAACAACTACAACCACAACAACCACAGCAATAACCACAACGACAACCACAACAATAACAACCACAGCAACAACAACATTTCCCTCCATTTACATTCTCTGTATGTCTGTATCTATATCTCTGTATCTTTTCTCACTTAATAATTTACTAGTACTGGCATTTTCCTCTGCTGACTCCACCTCCTCCAAAATCACAGAAATATCACACACGACACACAAGACACACGACACACACGACACACACACTCACACAACACAGACTTGTCACGTACAATTGTAAAGAGCTGTTACGTCTATAAACCATGTCCCGTCTTGTCTTATGTCTTATGTCCACTTGTCACTGCTGTACATCACTGGTCACTACGTTTGTCTGTCTTTCATTGAATAAATAAAACGTTGTGTCAAAACAAATATGGCTGCTTAGGATAAAAAAGGAACGGAAGGAAATATCACAGGGCCTGAAAAACGTGGCGGATTTCTGCAGATCTAATGAGCGAAGCACTAAACTCTGAGGTGAGAGAAATTAGATTTTGCTCAAAATGACGAGTGACCAATGAGCTCCTTTGTATTAAACGCGTCTGATTGGACAGCTGTGTTTCATGAGAACAGAGTAAATATGAAAAATTAAGTTTAGACCGTGTTTAAAGCTGCATGTTTACACAATCATCCCACAAATGGTTTTATATCCCAGATTATTTGCGTTCACTCGACACAAACAGACTCAACGCACTTTACAAAGAGATACACATGTGAGGGTTTGTGGACCTGAAACCCACATTGCTAAACATTGCATCACCACAAAGAGAAACAAAAGATCCAAAGATATATATCCGCTTTCCCTCCAAAAACACGGTGCAAATCCAGGCCTTTACCTTTGCATTGGGAGCATTGGTTTAAAGTGAGAGCAGTGACCCGTGCCCCGTCTGTTGAATCCACACACACTGTTTATCCGCCGGGTTTATTTGGTTTATTTACGCACTGCCTCACTGTTTAAAGAGCGGAGAGGACACATGCATTTGAATCACGCCATAAAGTTACTCAGACCTGGGTTATAACAACGATTAAAGTTCGTTTCATCAGTGGGGACGGTTTAAAGAGGAGGAATTATGCTAAATTACCCATGTTATAATGTTCAGAAACATGCCTGAAGACGTTTTAGGTGTCATCCATGTGTGTTTGAGAAATCTAGCAATTTCTCCTGGTTTGCTGTAAGATTCTGTGCGACGCTCCGCCCACGAGCCTCCGTCACGCACGCTCCCACACGACAATTCTCCACAAATATACAAAAAACGTGATACAAAACAACTCTACAACTTCACAAACCTGGTGTGATGTGCAGTAGTTTCATTAGTGGGATGCAGCTGTTTGTGTCGCGATAGTGCTCTGAAGGGGGAGTGACTTAGCACAGAGAGCAAAGAATTAGAGTGTCAAAAACGAAACGTATAAAACATGTCAATATGTTGTTTTCGAGGAATATAGAATTTTCAAAACAATAAAAGGTAAGAGTGATCTAAATATGTTATGTCTTACAGTTAATACTCCATAGAAGTAAAATACTCCCTCTTTAATACCACATAGAAGTAAATACCTCCTCTTTAATACTCCATAAAAGTAAATACCTCCCCTTTAATACTCCATACAAGTAAAATACCTCCTCTTTAATACCCCATAAAAATAAATACTCCCTCTTTAATACCCCATAGAAGTAAATACCCCCTCTTTAATACCCCATAGAAGTAAATACCTCCTCTTTAATACCCCATAGAAGTAAATACTCCCTCTTTAATAGCACATAGAAGTAAATACCCCCTCTTTAATACCCCATAGAAGTAAATACTCCCTCTTTAATAGCACATAGAAGTAAATACCTCCTCTTTAATACCCCACAGAAGTAAATATTTCCTCTTTAATACCCCATAGAAGTAAATACCCCCTCTTTAATACCCCATAGAAGTAAATACTCCCTCTTTAATAGCACATAGAAGTAAATACCCCCCTTTAATACCCCACAGAAGTAAATACCTCCTCTTTAATACCCCACAGAAGTAAATACTCCCTCTTTAGTACCACATAGAAGTAAATACCCCCTGTTTAAGACCCTATAGAAGTAAATACCTCCTCTTTAATACCCCACAGAAGTAAATACCTCCTCTTTAATACCATATAGATGTCAAATACACCCCCTTTAATACTCCATAGAAGTAAAATAGCCCCTTTTTAATACCTCATTGAAGTAAATACCTCCTCTTTAATACCCCATAAAAGTAAATACCACATATAAGTGAAATACCTCCTCTGTAATACCCTATAGAAGTAATTACATCCTCTTTAATAACCCATAGAGGTAAAATACCTTCTCTTTAACTCAAATAACTAAAATAATCAGATAACCCAATAATTTGACCTGAAAGAAATCAGATTACTCACATCAGATGTAATTGCATTTCCATAATCTGAATTCTCCAGAAATGAGATAATGATCATGTTTTTATCTCCACAGCTGAGCCCAGGTCTGCTCCACACCGTCCTGAAGGGCACCTTTAACGTCACCCTTAAAAACCCTCTGAACGCCCGCATGGTCCCTACGAATGACCCCGCCTCCAAACCGACCAACCACAGCACTTCCAGCCCTCTGAACGCCTGCATGGTCCCTGGATCCAGGACTGCACTCAGACAGATAAACCAGGCCCCACCCAACACTGGGGCCACGCCTCCTCCCAGCGCCCGCTAGGCTTCCATCAAGGTCAAAGGTCAGACAAAATATTCAGCTCCATTGTCTGTGTAACCCCTCAGTTGAACAAAAAGTTGTAGTGAGGACATTTGGCAGCTCGTCTAAGCCGCTTCTTCAGTTGTGGTCAGATTCCTGCTGGACACTGCCTTATATCTGTCTGAAGGAGGAGCTAACGACACTGAAACTGTAAAAAAGCTATTTTTGTTAGGAAAGACAATTCTTCCTTGAACAGGAATTGGGGCCACAAACATAACCTCTCACCGATCTATAACTCCATCCTCAGACCCAAAGCAAACAAAGGAAACAAAGAGAACAATAAAGCAAGCCAGTAGGGCCATTAAAGGTTGAACGGAGGCTATTAAGGTTGAAATTGTAATCAATAGCTGTTTACAGTTTCAGTGTCATTAGCGCCTCCTTCAGACAGATATAAGGCAGTGTCCAGCAGGAATCTGACCAGAACTGAAGAAGAGACTTGGACGAGCAGCTAAACGTCTTCACACCTACAACTTTTTGTCCAGTTGACAGATTTAACTTTGGCTTTTACTGTTCATCTTCATTGAATTGAAGTTGCCATTTGAATTTTCCAACTCAGAAAAGCTGCCAATTTATGTAGATAAAATGATGTGTGTATGATTTAAACCCGACTGTTCTGTACCACATCTCTCACACACAAAACACCAGAAAACTCACTGACCCCCTGTCACACATCGCACCAGTCCCACAACATTCATGGGTCTGCTCTGTTCTAGGGATGCACGCGTCCAGCTTTTTCAGTTCCAATACCGATATTGATACTTTGGCTTTTGATATATGTCGATTTCCACTAAATGTCCCATCAAAACACTGTTAACATCTTACAAAATGGATCAAATTGTGTTATTTATCCAGTAAGTAAATGATAAACAATTCTATAAATAAAAGTTTAAACATTATGAAGAATCGCAGACCAATATTTGCCATTAAACACTCTTATGACGCCCAATAAAAGGCCCAACCAGGATATCATCTGAACCAATACCATAGAAGCGATAATAAATAAATCCAGCAACTTTTCCCGGATTATTGCCGATATTTGATCCCAGTTTTGGTGCTTCCTTCTGTTCTGCTTGACTTCCCGGTAGTTTACCTGCAAAATTGCCAGATAAAAAATGCAGGAAAATCTGTTCTGGCTTCAACAAACAGACTAAGCAGCTGCTGAGGGCCCCGAGGCCACCAGAGGGCCCCCAAGAGTTCATAAATTTAAATGAAAATACTATAATATATCAAGTTTTATTGGACACAGGGCTTGTGTGTTGACAGTGGCCATAATATTGTCAAATGTGAATCACCAACAACTGAGCCAGGAGGCATCCGCTGTGGGGGGCCCCAGAGATAAGTTCAGCTCCGGGCCCCCTGAAAGCTGGAGCCGGCCCTGCACACATGACCCTGTTCTGACAAAATGCAGGTAAATTCCCGTGTCAGGCTGCACGTGTGAGTGACGCTTTAGTTTAGCTGTTCAGATTTCAGTCTTTTCTCAAATGTTAATGGATCTTTGTAAAAAAAATAATAATAACAACAACAACAAATTGCAACTGTAACTTCTCCCCATAAAAATCCCATTATATTTTTTTTTCCCCCGAAATCATTCAACCCAAATGCCTCAAATTTCATGCCCTGCCGTTTTTCACTGCAGATTTTTGAAAAGCTTTTGTGATTTATTCCTAATGCACCAAATTCTCCCCACAGCTAATTTCACAGTTAATTTACTAATTAGAGCTGCTTAACAACGTGTGACTTTTAAACTGAAATCCTCAAACTAATGCTAACGCGGACGCCTCATTTTTCTGTCTCTTTTGTACAAACAGGATTGCAGGAGCAGAGGAGTCTACAATGGCGTCTGGTACTTTTCATGACTGGAGGTTTTTGGTTGGTTGGCACTTTTTAGAGACCTCCTGCCCCGGTACAAAGCCCCGTTCATCAAACTCTATTAAAAAGATATTAGCGTTCAAGTGGCTGATGAGTTTCCAAAGCTTGTCCCTTTTTAAAATAGTCCCGTAATGATCCGCTCTCATGCTCCTGAAAGAGACACAAAGGTTAGAAAACTCTCTACCTCCTCATAATGGCTTCAAATTGCTCACGACATTTTGGGCTCAAAGTTGAAAGCGAACACCTTTTCATAATGAACAGTGTTCTCTAAATCTATTCAGGACTATAAGTGGCTACCGGCGCCAGAGACGTTAGATCTGTGACGGATATGGCTGCACTTTTATACCAGCTGCCATTACGGCGAACATGAAGTGACGGGTTTTCATGTTTTTCTAATTATTACTTAGTTTGGTGGGATAGTACCTGTATTAAATATTTATCAATTCTAAAACTGAATCCCTCAGCCTGTCATCAACAAATTACATTCAAAAGGCACAAGGAAAGCCTTTTTCTGACAGTTTACACCTTTATTTCACACAATAGAGCTGTCGGAATTTATTCATCAGTCTAAGCCAGAGGTGGGCAAACCAGGGCCCGGGGGCCAAACACGGTCCATTGGGTTTATAAATCCAGCCAGCCAAACGTGATCAAATTATATTAAAATAGGTAAGGGTAAACCGTCTTCAGTTTACCTTTCCCCTGTAATGCCAACGTTTACCCAAAAGATGGCGCACGTCAGCTACATCAAACTTGTTCACGTGTGTCATTCTCTTATTCTTTTATCTGCTCTTCTGCAAAAATGAGCTTATCAAAGAAAAGAAAAGTGGATAGTGAGCGCCAAATGTTTAATACGGAGTGGACAACACAATATTTTTTCAAAGGCTGTGTGCCTGATATGCCAAGAATCTGCTACGGTTTTCACAGAGGACAATACCAGCCGTCACTTTGCTACGACGCCAACCACGCTAGCAAGCGGTTAACGCAGGAACGGGCGGCTACAGCACAGAGGTTAGCAGCCAATTTACAGACTCAGCAACATTTTTTTTTTTTTCACTGGCAAACAGCAATGCAAGAGTCAAGTACCAAGTTTTATTTTGCTGGCATTCAAAAGCAACCCTTTCTCTGAAGGCGAGTTTTTAAAAGAATGCATGAGTAGGCAGGTGTCTTGTGTCTGGAGAGCCAAGACAAGTTGGAAAAAATCAGGTTGTCACACAGTCGTGATTCGCCGTGTGGAAGTGATTGACAAAGACATAGCCAAATCTCTAGTGTAACATATACAGTGGGTACGTAAAGTATTCAGACTCTCTTAAACTTTTCACTCTTTGTCATATTGCAGCCATTTGCTAAAATCATTCAGTTCAAGTTCATTTTTTTTCTCATTAATGTACACACAGCACCACATATTGACAGGGAAACACAAAATTGTTGACATTTTTGCAGATTAAAAAAAAAAAAGAAAAAAGAAAAACTGAAATATCACAGGGCCTTGAGTATTCAGACCCTTTGCTGTGGCCCTCATATATTTAACTCGGGTGCTGTCCATTTGTTCTGATCATCTTTGAAATGGTTCTACTCCTTCATTAGAGTCATACAGCTCACAGTGCAGGTCAGAGCAAGTGAGAATCATCAGGTCAAAGGAACCGCCTGAAGAGCTCAGACAGAATTGTGGCCAAGGTTACAAAAAATTCTGCTGCACTTAAGGTTCCTAAGAGCACAGTGGCCTCCATAATCCTTAAATGGAAGACGTTTGGGATGACCAGAACCCTTCCTAGAGCTGGCCGCCAGGACCTCAGACTGGGCTGAAGCTTCACTTCCAACAAGACAATGACCCTAAGCACACGGCTAAAATAACGAAGGAGTAACTTCAGGACAACTCCGTGACTGTTCTTGAATGGCCCAGTCCTGACTTAAACCGAACTGAGCATCTCTAAAGAGACCTGAAAATGGCTGTCCAAGAACGTTCACCATCCAACCTGACAGAACTGGAGAGGATCTGCAACGAGGAACGGCAAAGAATCCCCAAATCCAGGTGTGAAATCTTGCTGCATAATTCCAAAAAAGACTCATGGTTGTATTAACTCAAAAGGTGCTTCTTCTAAATACTGAGCAAACGGTCTGAATACTCAAGGCTGTGTGATATTTCAGTTTTTCTTTTTTAATAAATCTGCAAAAATGTCAACAATTTTGTGTTTCTTGGAAAAAAATGAACTTCAATGATTTTAGCAAATGTCTGCAATATAACAAAGACTGAATACTTTCCGTACCCACTGTATATATCCTGGCCCCGCCCCTCTGTCAAATTTGAGAATCCATTGCTAGCCGCCGCATTCCAAGTAGAAAGTAAGCATGGGCGCATTTCCAGCTCCATCCACTCTGACTCCAATTCACTTTCTATGGAAAAACTGTGTCCTCTCTCTGTACCTGCTGCTGCTCAGACTCGTCATTTTGGTCTTAAATGTTCGTATTAACCCTCTACATGATCCTGGGGTTTTTATTTCGATATTGTGTCTGTAAATCAAGATGTGAACAGGTCCGAGGTCGCTCCTGTTAGCGTTAGCAACAGGTTTGACTGACAGCGTTGGTAAGAAGTCCAGGAAGTAAAATTATAATTATAAACCTAAAAAAAAGAAAAAAATAGGCAAGATATTTAGTAAAATCTTGATGAACGATCTTAGCTGTGTTTTAGTGTCTTACTCAGGGATCCAATATTTTTGTTGGGGGAAGTGTCTGGGGTGGTGGAAGTCTGAAATAATAACGCAGTGATGTTGGTGTAATCCCTCATTTGTCCAGAAGAGGCCTAAGGTAGAGAAGGTCTCAGAGGTATTCATCTGGACACTTTTCTTTTTTAAATCAAGACTTTCACCCAGAAACCATTTTCAGTTTGAAGGTATTGGTCTGAGAAACTGTGATTTATAATGTGTTTAGGATAAAGTTTTACCCTAAACGGAAGAGTTTCAACCCCAAACTGCCCTGCCCAAAGTGCTTTACAGAATAAGAAAGACATTACAATCACAATAAAACAAATCAAAACATAAATAATCACAAATAATTGTCATAGATTTAACATTAGAGGAGAAAAGTGCAAAAAGTCCATGTTTAGTCCTGACTCTGGACCAGCAGGAGGCCGGTCCCTGAAGTCCTCCTCATGTGAGATGGTTCATGTGGCTCATGTGGGAGATGTTCTTTGGTGCTGGTCCATGGAGAGACTTGTTCACACTGAGCTGCTTTAAAGTCTCTGAGCCACAGGAGCCAGAGACCTGAGCCACAGGACACATGTGTGAAGTACTTCCTGGTTCTAGACCTGACCCGAGCAGCAGTGTTCTGGATGTTCTGGATGTTCTGGATGTTCTGGATGTTCTGGATGTTCTGTTCTGTCTTAAGTCTCGTTTGGAGAGTCCAGTGAACAGGACGTTACAGTCGTCTAACCTACTGGACACAAATGCAGGATAAGTCTCTCTCAGTCTGGTTTTGACAGTTTACCTTTGATTTTTGACATGTTTTTAGATGTAAAAAGCTGCAGATGTTATTGATTTGATGTGTCTGTTAAAGTTCAAGTCTGAGTCCATTATTACCTCTAGATTTCTCTCCTGAGTTGAAGGTTTTAGAGAGAGACACTGGAGGTGACGCTGACACTTTCTCTATGTTTCTGACTTGAGTCTTGTCTGAGTTTATCTGGATCAAGTTGTTTTTCCTCCACACACTGATCTGTTGATGCAGTGAATCCACTGGTCCATATTCACCTGCTGCAGTGAGACATAGATCTGACTCGTCTGCAGACTTGTGTTGGACACATTATTGCTGTGTATTAACTGGACTAACAGCAGCAATTTAGTCAATATAATATAGATTTATGTGAGACAACAGCAGAACAGTATGAAGTTTAGTAACAATTTGGAAGTGAAGTTTTTAATCTAAATGGTTGTTTTGCAGCAGTTTGAACTGCTGTGCCGGTGTCGTCTTATTCAGACACATAAATACTGTTGAGAGCTTTTGCCACGACCTCTTTTAGTCGACTAATTGATCGATGTCTTTAGTGACCGCAGGCGTAGCTGATGTGCACAGCATCTCAGACCAGGACCGTAAGAGTGAAAATGGATTCTAGATGGAAGAGGAAACAGCTTGTTTTAACCAGTATCCAGTTGAACACCTTTTGAAGTGATATTATTAGTAATAATCTGCTGGATTTATGCTCAGGCCCCTGCTCCAGGCTGAGGCGGCACAAAGGAAAATGAAGCTGAATGCATTAAAGGCAAAAGGGTCAAACTTTCCTTAAAATCTGCCCCTGGATTGTGTGGCATCATTTAATATTTATGTCACTTTTTTGGTGAAGGGTCTACTTGTTCTGGTGGAGATGTTATTGTTTTGAAATGTTGCTATTGAACCATCTGTTTCCATGGAGACAAGAAGGTGACGTCTTCAGACCAAGTCACAGTTCCTGCTCTCAGTGAAAATGCATGTTTTTGAAGGTACCGTATTTTCTGGATTATACGTCGCTCTGGAGTATAAAACACATCAGCCAAAAAATCATAATTAAAAAACAAAAACAAAAAAAAAACATATACAAGTCGCACTGGACTATAAGTTATATTTTTGGGGGAAATTTATTTTACAAAATCTGAGACCAAGAACAGACATTTTATCTTTAAATGACCATAATGTTGAAATTGAAAGTCTCATCTGAGTATAAGTCGCACCCCCGGACAAACTATGGAAAAAGTGACACTTATAGTCCAGAAAATATGGTATTTTTGAGAAATAGATACAACTGGATACATGTCAAGTAGAATAATGCCATACTATGAAACTTTTCGATCGGCGTTACACCTTTAATTAAATGGGAGTCAGAAAATCCATGTTTTAAAGGTTAAGTCTTTGGTTCTTCTGAACGCCGCAAACATACTGTAAAAGTGTCACGTACAAAAAGTGAAATAAACAAAATAATAAAACAGTTTTGAACGAGCCAAAGCCACATACAACCACCTACAGAATCCCCAGAACCTGCCCCCTCCCCCTCTCACCTCCTCCAACGCCAACCTCCTCGCTCCCCTCATCAGGACACAACTCCTACAACAACGGGGGGTTTTTTACGTGATTACTCTTAAACCTTGTGTTGAATACTGTGGGTTACAAACATCGTGGTAAACTTGTTTCTCAGTAAGAATGCGACACACTTATTTTAAGATGGAACCTGTTACTTCATTTTCAGGTTGAACAGAGGCCTTGTAATTCATCTTTTCAGTGACTGCAGTATCTTTTAGTGACGTGTTCTACCTTCCTGTAAACAGCTAACTGTGTATCCATTTGTGACCTTGTACAAACAGTATGTTACTAGGAGCAGCCTTCTGTAAATAGTACTTTTCTTTGGGTAAAAGTACTGGAAAAACACCCTTGAAATGTAACGCATGTGACTTCCTTCATCTGATCAGATAAACTTTTTTCAACTCTCTACGTGGTCTGCAATCTCTTCCTTCACAATTACACTCTGGAACTCACTCCCACAACCCATCGGGAACGTGGACTCACGACATAAAAGTCCCCAAATCGTTGCTCCAGTCCACAAGTGTGTCAAAACGAAGGCGGGTACTACATAAACGCACAAGAAACCACAAAAGATGCATATAATGTCATAAGCCAATAAGCAAGGTGGTTCTTTCTTGCTCAAGGGCACAACAAAGACTGGACATCGCTGGGACTGACCTGACAACCAAGACGAGCACAGAGCAACGGTCTAAAGTGGTTCTTTATTTTACGATCCGCTCGAAGATAATAACCCAATAAGTGTCATTAAAAACCCCAAACACTTGAGCCAAGAATTACCGCCTCGTTTGCAAAAAAAAAAAAAAAAAAAACCCACAAAGCTCCTGTTTATTTGTGCTGCAGAACAAAGAGGTTCAAAAGTGCAAAAACATAATTTACTTAGTATCTTTCTCGTACGACGCTCTCCTCGTTAATCACATCAGCTTCACGTTTCGCTTACTCCTCATAAAACAGAACAAACACTGAACGGGAGAGCGGCTGCGCGGCTTTACTAAACATAATCAGAGGATCCAGCCACGTTAAAAGCGGTTTTCAGTTAGTTTTTTAAGGTTTGAGCACTAATAAAAGTTTAGTTTGCACCTACCACCTATCCCCGCCTACTCCCACAGCCACTCCTCTGTCAGTAAAAGCACGCGGTCTGTCATTAAAAGTCAAAATCGCTTCGGAAATTCAAATTGAAAGCCAATTCTGTGTTTTTAAAAAGACAAATTAAAATAGTTGTGATAGATCCATATGAAGAAAACCAGGATTAACATTAGTGACTGTAAAAGATCCGTCCAAATGTTGATGGTTCGGATCCCGCTCTCGATATAAACATCATCGGTCGAGCGGTCGGACCCGACGACCCACAGGTTGTTGGCGCGATTCCAGCTCGCACAGATGAACGCTGTCGTTGGCCGCGTCTCGACTCGACGGTTTCGCGCTTCGTCGGCTGCTTTTGAAGGAAACTTACGTCACTCCTGGCGCGACGAGGCCTGTTCCATTTCATGTACCCGACGAACGCGGACGACAAATGTGCCCTGTGTTTCCATGGAAACCGTGAACGGAGCATCTGAGCAGACTTCGCGAACTTCTGCATCCCGTCATGACCGCGCGTAACTTCTTCAACGGGAGAAACGAGGTATATTTTCTTTTTAAGTGATGTAATACTCGCTGCAAATGGGAAGAAATCACCATTAACGTTATATTTTTCTATTGATATTCAAAGGGAAACATTAATTCTTTACTTAATTCAATCTGAACAGAAACAAACGGCCGCGACGACGACACCTTGACTCTTCTAAATAATTAAAAGCAAAACTGTAATTATTTCAGTGTCCATTTGAAACGTTTAGCGCGTTGAGTGACTTGAAGGTGGAAAAGCGGCGTTCAAACACGTGACTGTGCGAAGGTGGAGCCAGCGGCAGAGAATCGATTCTTCAGATTTAAACAGGAAGTGAATGGATCTAGTCTTATTAAGGTCTTTAGAAATGAACGACAGAAATGACATCACAAAATACCAGGTCATGTCTTTACTTCAATGGGGTATTAAGTGTAACACAAAACATATTTAACTCAACATGTTTCCCTTTATTGTTGTTCTGGGCTAAGTCACTCCCCCTTCAGAGCACTATCACAACAGCATCAGCGCACATCCTGCTTATAAAACTACTGCACATCACATCAGGTTTGTGGAGTTGTAGTGTATCGTTTTAAATACTGCTTTTTTTTAGGAGCGTGGACGACATTTAAAAGCTCTTCAGACATGTTTTCGGTGAGGAAAAAATCATTTAAACATCGCAGAAAGCTCTAAAAAGTCGACCACCGGCGATCACTCTTGCGAATTTAAACACGGCACCGCAACCGCAACTGATCGGTCATGTTTGTGAAATTTGAAATAAATATCTCACATACGCGGCCTCTGACAATGAGCCTATAAAAGCAGCCGTCTCGTAGATCACGCACATCTCGAGGAGCGCCTCTGTCTCCTGAGCACACGTCCACACGGCTGATTTATGTGCAGAGATGGTCAGAGCACAGGGCCATAAATCCAGCTGTGTGGAGGAAACGGGCAGTAAAAGTGCTTTATCTGACACTGCCCCCTCCACAGCGCCCCCTATGACTGCAGCGCGCCGCCATAACGCCCTCACAGGCCAGACCCCGACCGCGCGGACCCTTCAGCTGATCCTGCGGGGTCTTTATGACGGCGTAACGGGCTGAGGAGAAAAAACCCGTGTCCCGTACGTGTTGTGTATGTGTGAGTGCTTCAAATTTACATAAACGTTGGATCGCGGTGTGACTCTGAAGTGCTGTACGTTTGCAATTTGTTTTCTCCCCGACAAAACCCGCGATGTCGATGAAACGTTCTGCACCGACAAAGACGCCTACGAAGGTTTGAACTTTGAGAGAGTTTAAACGAGAGAGAAATGTGAGAAAATGTTAACGCCTGTGAGAGAAAAGTGTATAAAGTGTGTGGTGAGGGGTTTTACAGCAAAAAACATAGAGAAGAATGTCAAAAATAAAGCTGATACTTCGTGGATTTCGCCGATTGTGGGTTATTTTTAGAACGTAACCCCCGCGATAAACGAGGGACCGCTGTATATAAATGCAACGCTGTACCATTTACCACCTGTTTGTTTATTGCTCTTTGGAATACGAGTAATAAACGAAAGAATCGACATCATTATTCAAAATCAATCAGCTGTATTGATAACACGAGGTTACACGCCTGGACTGTCGAGTCTGTCCCGCACGGACCTTCCAGCTGCTCCTGTGTGATCTTTATGATGGACATTTCCCTGTTTTATGGCTCTCACATATGCTCCACTTATAGCCGCACATCCATCACCAGCTTTGAGTGTTCTGTCCTTTCACTGCTCGCGACTGTACGCCTCGCTCTGACACTCTCCTGTCTGTACATTACGCTGTATTGTGTCTAGTATTGCGTCTGAAGGGGCTTTTGTCGTGTTCAGCGGTGTACATTTGCTTCTTCTTGGTTCTTGGACACAGAGTTGACGTCTGGCATACGCGTCGGATCAGTATTGCGACTCTTTGTATAGTATTACTTGGTATCGGATCGAAAAAACACTGGTATCGCTCATCGTAAACAAAAAGTAGCATATTTTCTGGACTATAAGTCGCACTTTTTCTCATAGTTTGGCCGCGGGTGTGACTTATACTCAAATACTGCGATTTTTATGTGATATATATATATGTTTTTTTCTTCATTATTATGCATTTTTTGGCTGGTGCGACTTAATACGGTAATTTAAAAACTAGCTACATATTTACAGAATTGGATGTGTTAGCTTTAGCATGAATAGGCAAGTTTATTTGCACAGCACAAAGTAATTCAAAGTGTTTTACAGAATAAGAAGGACATTAAAATCACAATATAACAAATCAAAACATGAGTAATCAGCATAAAATTCAAAGAGAAGAGGCAGAATAAAAGCCTTTCAGTCATATGTACAACTAAACAGAACCGTTTGAGCCTGGATTTAAACATACTGTCAAGAGAGTACAAAGCGACTGATAATCCTACACACGCCTCCAGATTGTCCGTGTATCCTCCGTGGTACAGTTCTGCTTGGCTCAGTCTAGTTTTTTGTGATTATGGTCCTAGAACTCAGCTGTTTTTTCTCGCTTTTTGCCAGATCCCATTTCTTGGACCCACCCTGCACCTCAGCCTCCGACCCAGCTCTCTACTACCTGCTCCGTCGACCAACATTCACATTTCCTTGTAATAAACTCTGTCAAACTTTTACCCCCGAGTCTGTATCTTTGCTCCCCCAGACGACACAAAAACAGCGTTCACCCATGGCTTGGCTAGAAAGTAAACTAAAGACATTGTACCTGATTCTTACTGTCTTAACCTCCTGAGACCCGAGCTCTTGCAGGACTTTATTTGCAAAAACTATTAAGTGCTTGAACACACACATTTTGTGTAAAAAACAAAATGAGAAACAATTGTGTCTCTAGGATTGTGTCTCTTCCTGCTGACAGGTGCAGGAAGACATGTGCCTTTAAATAAAAATACAAATTAAATTAAAAAATAATAAAAAAAATACATTAAAATAAAATAAAAAAAAAATAATAAAAAAATAAAATAAAAAATAATAAATAAAAAATAAAATAAAAAAATAAAATACAAATAAATGAAAATTAAATTGAAAATAAAAAATACATTAAAATACAATAAAAATTTAATAAATTAAAAATAAAAAATACATTAAAATACAATAGAAATTAAATTAAAAATAATAAAAAATACATTAAAATACAATAAAAATTAAATTAAAAATAATTTTAAAAAATCAAATAAAAAAAATTAATAAATTAAAAATAAGATTAAAAAATAAAATACAAAAAAAAAAAAAAAAAAAAAAATTATCTTAGAAATATTCAAAATTTAACATGTTCTTGTTGCTGTTCTTCTAAAAATTTGCACTGTGGCCTAAAAAAACCCAAAAGGTGTTGTCCACAGATGAGGACACCTGGTCTCAGGAGGTTAAAAACATCATTTTAAACATCATTTTAAAAGTGATTCAAAGTTATTCCTCACTTACTTTATGCATTTTATCTATTCACCATGATGAGTCTGTAAGCACTTCACCGCTGACTTCCTGATTATCGGCCGGTAAATCACTTTAGAATTAGCTGCGGACAGTACACAGTGGACTTATTTTGTCCCCAAGAGCTGCTTATGCACTATAACCTGAACCGGGGCGTGTTTTGACACTGATTTTGCTCAAACACGTGGAAAACGAACCCGGCACAAGGCGTTTAACACGTCGCTGTTAACGTTTACATTCACACGGCTCTGATAGCGCCACGTACGGAGCGCCTCGTTTTTCTCCATCGCACGCAGCCTTCCCCGGCTCTGATTGTTCCTGTGGGCCTTTTAGCCTAATGAGCTGTTTACCCTTACCATTATTCAGACGCGAGCGCACAAATCAAACCACGGACGCGCAAACCGAGGGGTGAACAATGCCATGTGATTGCACCTGCAGTTTAGCATAAAAGCTGCCTATATTTTACCTGTAATAATTCTTCTTATTCTCATCAAAAGCGCGGCGCTGTGTTTTGTGTTGTGTCGTTAGTGCATGTTTCAGCATTCTCGCGTATCCTGTCCCCTTCAGCCATCGCAAAGCCTCATGGGAATTACATAAATACTAACCAATATGGCTGGATTTCCGACGACGCACGACATTCTATAAGTCATATTCTATACAGACGGAAGCAGCGATTATCATGTTATTCAGGATTTGTGAGTAACATAAATGACCAGGTCTGTTTATTTTTGGATATTTCATGGCAAAGTTCAATGTGATCAATAGGAAAAACTGTCTCTTGCGCCCCCATCTGGAAAAACATGACATCTGCACATTCTATAATCTGAAAACCAACACGAGCGATGTTTCATGACGAAGATGCAATAGTGAAAATCGTCCATCTGCGTTAGTCCTGACCGAGCCCGAATCAAGGTCTGGGTCTGAGGTCTGGATCCTGACGGGTTGCCCCTTTGCCTCTGAAAAACGGGTCAAATGCAGAGGACTGATTTCCTCACATAAAGTCTATCTTAAGGTTACGTACCATTTCTGGAAAAAGACACCTCGTAGCTCATTACAATTAATTAATTAAATTTGTCACAGTATTTCCAAAAGCATCATTTTTATTTACAGCATAGGAAAATGTTTATATTTTTATTTCTCAAACAAATGTCTTGATCTTGATCTTTGGTTTCATTCTTTAATACTGAACTTTTTTTCTTTTTTTTTTTAAATCTGCGAAGGTTTGAACTTTGAGAGAGTTTAAACGAGAGAGAAATGTGAGAAAATGTTAACGCCTGTGTGAGAAAAGTGTATAAAGTGTGTGGTGAGGGGTTTTACAGACAAAAACATAGAGAATAATTGTACAAAATAAAGCTGATACTTCACGGATTTTGCTGATTGTGGGTTATTTTTAGAACGTGACCCCCCGCGATAAACGAGGGACCAGTGTAAACATAATTTCAGTCGTGGTTATGACTTTCTTTAAGGTTAAGATGCACTTGATTGTCCTTGTAGGTAAATTTATCCTCTGCGCTTGACCCATCCTTCAATACCGCTGGGTCACCTCGTTAGGATCCAGGGCAGCACTCGACCCATCTCCAGGGAGAACACGCAAACTCCACAGAGAAAGCCGACTGTATTTATTACTCACGTGAACAAAACAAGGTCCCGTATTTTAGATGAGCAAACCGATGATGACATGACATGACCACACCTCCGTAACTCCTCCTCCTCTTGCTCCTTTAACAGCGCGACCGCAGACAGTGTTATTTACGCCCGCGCGGACACTTACCTTTCCCCGCGAGCTGCTTTACATGGCCGCTCTAATTAAATGAAATAAATCAGGTAGTGTTCACTCCGAGCCGGTCCGGATCAGGGCCAGAACACGCAGTCCCTCCGCCCGGCGCTGAATAAATCTCCATTAGGGTGCATTACATGGGCCATCACTCATGTGGCTTATGGGGCTCAAATATGCAAACAGCGCGGGCTCGTAAAGGTGATGGATGTGCCCGCGGAACCTTTCGGCTGTTCATCTCTCATCTCTCGTGTACGGCCCCCGAGCAGCTGTAAGTCACACGCCGCACGCAGATAAAGACAAACATTCCGATCGGATGTTTGATTGTTCTTTTCAGGTTTCACCATTACATGATAATAATAATTCATTTTATTTATAACACACATTTGCGCGTCAAACTACGTGTTAAAACAACGCGACGCTAGCTACGTTTCGCCTGGCTCTGTTCACGCGGACGCCAAACCCGCACCAAAAAATGCGATCGGTATCTGATTTCTGGAGTAATCAGATTAGTGAAATGTCACGTAAACAGTTCCGTCTGGCGAGAGTAATCTGATTTCTGCGCGACTGTTCGCACCTGAGCAGGTTTTGATGAGAAAAATTATGAAAAAGGGCGAAACTGGTGCGGTAAAGATGCTATGCTACGCTGCGCTAACAGAGCCGTGTGTTTGTTTTGAGCAAAGTTTGACCGGAGAGTCTTCGGATGTTTTATGGAATCGGCATAGAAGAAGTGCAGAGTTTTAACTATGACGCAACAATCCGTGCAATATTGGAACGGAGCATTTTTGTGGCTCAGAGAAGACGACTTTAGATTAACGGATGAATGAAACGATGAGTGGACTTTGTGACAGGCAGAAAGCTCAAGAAGTCGAGTTGCATAATACTCCCTCTTTAAAGGTGCACCAACTGGAGGTGGAGGGTCTGCTTGTCTCCATGGAGAAGTAATGTTCCACTGTATGGCATTAAATTTATTTGACAGGCAGGCGTCGCCATCAGGCCAAGTGACAGGTCAGATCTGTGGAGAGGAGTTCCCGTAGGAATCCATGTTTTTCAGTGCAGTGATAGAATCTGATTTGGTGGAGTGTTTGTCCACTGAGCTGAAGGTTGCGAGTTTGAATCCCGCTCTCAACATAAACAACACTGGTGGAGCGGTCGGAGCCACTGACCCACAGGTTGGCGGTGTGATTCCAGAGGAGGTGATGGAGGAGCAGAAGAACTGGATCCAGAGGAGGTGATGGAGGAGCAGAATAACTGGGTCCAGAGGAGGTGATGGAGGAGCAGAGGAGGTGATGGAGGAGCAGAAGAACTGGGTCCAGAGGAGGTGATGGAGCAGCAGAGGAGGTGATGGAGGAGCAGAAGAACTGGATCCAAAGGAGGTGATGGAGGAGCAGAAGAACTGGGTCCAGAGGAGGTGATGGAGCAGCAGAGGAGGTGATGGAGGAGCAGAGGATGTGATGGAGGAGCAGAAGAACTGGATCCAAAGGAGGTGATGGAGGAGCAGAAGAACTGGGTCCAGAGGATGTGATGGAGGAGCAGAGGAGGTGATGGATTAGCAGAAGAACTGGATCCAGAGGAGGTGATGGAGGAGCAGAAGAACTGGGTCCAAAGGAGGTGATGGAGGAACAGAAGAACTGGATCCAAAGGAGGTGATGGAGGAGCAGAAGAACTGGATCCAAAGGAGGTGATGGAGGAGCAGAAGAACTGGGTCCAGAGGAGGTGATGGAGTAGCAGAGGAGGTGATGGAGGAGCAGAGGATGTGATGGAGGAGCAGAAGAACTGGATCCAAAGGAGGTGATGGAGGAGCAGAAGAACTGGGTCCAGAGGATGTGATGGAGGAGCAGAGGAGGTGATGGATTAGCAGAAGAACTGGATCCAGAGGAGGTGATGGAGGAGCAGAAGAACTGGGTCCAAAGGAGGTGATGGAGGAGCAGAAGAACTGGATCCAAAGGAGGTGATGGAGGAGCAGAAGAACTGGATCCAAAGGAGGTGATGGAGGAGCAGAAGAACTGGATCCAAAGGAGGTGATGGAGGACCAGAAGAACTGGGTCCAGAGGAGGTGATGGAGGAGCAGAAGAACTGGGTCCAAAGGAGGTGAGGGAGGAACAGAAGAACTGGATCCAAAGGAGGTGATGGAGGAGCAGAAGAACTGGATCCAAAGGAGGTGATGGAGGAGCAGAAGAACTGGGTCCAGAGGAGGTGATGGAGCAGCAGAGGAGGTGATGGAGGAGCAGAGGAGGTGATGGAGGAGCAGAAGAACTGGATCCAAAGGAGGTGATGGAGCAGGAGGTGTACAGGAGGTTCTGCTCTTTTATTGTTACAAATGCGTCACAAATCACTGACAGCGCTGTTCTGTCTCTCGTCTTTCTTTTTCTCCCCCTCCTCCTCTTCTACTCCTTTCTCTTCCTCCACCTCCTCCTCATCCATCACAAAAGCTTTTACTCACCAAAAAACAAAACAAAAAAAGAACACGACATGAAGAATCCCCGTTGTCCACTCAGATGAACAGAGTGACGTCCCTGTTCTGTGGGATCAGTGAAGGCTGCGGCTCTTCTAATGTTGTTTCTTCGTCACAAACAGACCTGTTCCACCTTGTGATGTCATCATGTGGTGATACAGGAAGTGCTCCACTGTGTTTTTAAACTCCACACACCTTCATTTCTAGAGTCATTTCTTCTTGTTCCTCTTCTTCTTCTTCTTCTTCTTCTTCTTCTTCTTCTTCTTCTTCTTCTTGCAGATGCAGTATGCAACTTTCTGGTGTGGGGTTGTGACAGTATAGTATTAAACGTATCCATGGAGACAAATAGGTACAAGTCAGATCTGTGAGTAAACGAGCCAGCATGTTTCAGACAGAAAGTCGATAAACCTGGTTGTTTTATTTAGCCATTTTAGATCAATATTGTGTTTTACAATTAACAAAATGTAAAAAAAACTGATGTACGATGTGTGTGTGTGTGCGTGTGATGTGTGTGTGTGTCTGATGTGTGTGTGTGTGCGTGCGTGTGTGTTTGTTACTGAATATAAATGTGTTTGAAACAGTGTGAGGGAACTCAAACTCCCATCTTTACCTGTTTGTCTAAATACTTTGGCCGCTGGGAGTGTCCTACATGTATGTCTATGGTGGAATAATTAGCAGTTACCATGGTGACGCATTGCAAACATTAGCAACACTGTCAGAAAAAAACACAAAATTGATTTAAAGAGCACATTTTCAGGAGCCTGCGATCGATCTGAGCTTTCACGATCCAGTTTACATGTCTGACTAAAACTGTTGGCTAACGCTAATGCTAACACTAGCTAGCTTGTGACGGTAATTTAATGCGTGAGAGACTTTAACGGCACAAATCAGCTCACCTGTTGTGGTTCAGCTAAATCAGTTCTTCCAGATTGTGTTGAAACAGGGATCAGATTAAAGTCTAACAGAGCTTCAGACGGAGCAGTGCTTTCAGTTAGCGTCACGCCCCAGAGGAACGTTGATGACATCGGCCGCAGAGTATCAATAACGTTATACAGGTTTAAAAACACAGGCCCGCTACACTTCCCCCTATGGACAAACACGATATAATATTAATCTAAGTGTATGAAGAGACGGTGACCTCCAGCCAGACGCTCATCTCAAATCGAACTGAAGCTGCTGATGCTCAGAGTTTCACATTAAATGAATCGATAAGAAACGATCGATAATCACCCTGTTATTTCTGCTGCAATTCTATTAATGCAACGTTTATGAGCGATATGCAAATGAGACATCGATCCGTCTGTGAGGCAGGACGGACGCACGAGAGGAGCAGAGAAACGGCGTGGACGAGCTCAGACACCGACGTTTGGACCGCAGACTGTGTAAAGACGCGGACTGAGTGAGCGCGACGTAGCTCATCGACGCTAGCAGTTACAGCGGCAAATTTGGAGCTCCGTGTTTGGAATTCCGACCGCAACTGTCATAGCAACCAAAGAGCCAATCCGGAGCGAGGCTGTTGAAGGTAACGCCTCTTTTCCGCCCGCATCGCTGGTTTAGCAGAAAGAGGGCGCTTAGTAACGATGTCAATCAAACCTGTTGCTAACGCTAACAGGAGCGACCTCGGGGAAAGAAGGACCTGATTTGTCTGTTATTAATGTTCAGATCTTGATTTACAGACACAATAGTGAAATTAAAAACCCAGAGAATGTAGAGGGTTAATACGAACATTTAAGACCAGAATGAGTCTGAAGCAGCAGAGACAGAGAGAGGACATGGTTTATAAAAAAAAAAAAAAAAAAAAAAAAAAAATTCAAAATAAACCCAAAATAACTTAAAAAAACAACCTCAAAATAACAAAATTAAACTAAAAATAATAAAACATAAAAGAACAACTCAAAATAACTCAAAAAAAAAACCTCAAAATAACAAAAAAAAAACCTTAAAATGTCAAAAAAATAAAAAATAAAAAATCGAATTAAATTCAAAATAACTTTAAAAAAAAAAAAAAAAAAAAAAAAAAGAACCCCAGGACATGTAGAGGGTTAATACGAACATTTAAGACCAAAATGAGTCTGAAGCAGCAGAGACAGAGAGAGGAGACAGTTTATCGATGGAGCCAGAAGTTCACCCATGATCACTTCCTGTTTGTAACGTGACGGCTAGCAGGTTAGCGACGTCCATTTACAGTTGTCCATCACTATATCGCGGTTCATCTTTCATGCTTGTGCTATTTCACGGATTTTTTTGTGTGTGCAATTTTACATGCTTTTTTCCAGTGTATGAGCGTGCATTGTGTCGTGCGTCCTGATTGGCTGTTGGACTGTAGACCATTGTGTCGTGCGTTCTGATTGGCCGTTGGACTGTAGACCATTGTGTCGTGCGTCCTGATTGGCTGTTGGACTGTAGACCATTGTCCATCAGTCTCCTCCGTGCCGTGTCTCCTGTCCAGTACAGAATGTGTTCAGACAAATTTACATAAACGTTGGATCTCAGTGTGACTCTGAAGTGCTGTACGTTTGCAATTTGTTTTCTCCCCGACAAAACCCACAATGTCGATGAAACGTTCTGCACCGACAAAGGCCCCACTGTATTTGTAGAGTCTATGGTTTAGATGCAAATTACTACAGATATATTTGCAAATCCAAACTTATTTGTACAAAACGTGCTCGTACAGAACAGTTTACGTGTCTTTGTGTAACGAATAAACCCTTTAGTACAAATCTGTTGACACATTTCCAAAGCGTAAGACGGTTGTGTTTGTGGATGTGTTTACAGCGTTTTGGCGGTGATTTGGCCCCATACGACTGAGCACAAAAATACAATGCTAATTTGAATAAAAATGCTAATGTGAATATTGTGCATTGTTACAGCACAATACCCATAATTCATCACGTAATAACAACAAGGCTGAAATCAGGGGCTATTGTTTTAGCGCAGAGACGAGCGCGCGCAGGAGTGGGAGGAGCCGCGAGGAGGAGGAGACGTCCGTTTGAACAGATTTACACAGTTCGAATGCGATTTTTACTTTCTGTTTTGATTCACCCACAAAGGGAAAGTCCGTATTAAATCAGACGTATTAAAGACTGACTTAGCCGGAGACGACATTACAGGCTAACGATGAATCGCAACATGTAAATAAAAGTAGTTAGCACGTAGCAGATTAGCCTTTAGCCTTCAAACTTTTTTATTCATCTTTTATGGGAAATATGAATGAGAAATATATGGAACCAAATGATGGGCAGTCACTGTTTAGCCCCAGTTAGCGTGTAGTTATGACTGGACAGGCCCATTTTTAATACTGAGCTAACTGGAGGCACTGGTCTGTCTGAAGATCTGTTACTCAAATTAGACTTTAATCTGAGCTTTGTTTAAACACAATCTAACCATAAAGAAAGAGTTAGCCGGAGCTGTTAAACAAGTTCCTCTCAAATAGGTTTACAGTCACAAGCTAGCTAGCATTAGCATTAGCATTAGCCAACAGGATCATGAACGCTCGGGTTGATCACAGACTCCTGAGCTGCGACAAAATGATAAGGATTAATGTTCCATCCATCCGTCCATGTTCTTCCTCTTATCCGGGGGCCGGGTCGCGGAATGAACTAACAGACTTCCCTCACCCCAGACACTTCCTCCAGCTCCTCCGGTGGGACCCCAAGGCGTTCCCAGCCCAGAGACATAGTCCCTCCAGGGAAAGGGAAGGATGGAGAAGGTTAAGGTTCACTGTATTCTGCCCATTCTCCAAAGTTTGTCCTGTGCATTTGACCCGTCCTTCTCAACCTGTGAAGAGCAGCGCCTGGAGACCCATCTTCAGATCAGAGTCTGAGTCAGGAGTCGGACTACCCACCCAGACACAGGGAGAACATGCAAACTCCACATAAAGACACAGGGAGAACATGCAAACTCCACATAAAGACACAGGGATAACATGCAAACTCCACATAAAGACACAGGGATAACATGCAAACTCCACATAAAGACACAGGGAGAACAAGTAAACTCCACCCAGACACAGGGATAACATGCAAACTCCACATAAAGACACAGGAAGAACAAGTAAACTCTACACAGACACAGGGAGAACATGCAAACTCCACATAAAGACACAGGGATAACATGCAAACTCCACATAAAGACGCAGGGAGAACATGCAAACTCCACCCAGAGACACAGAGAACAAGTAAACTCCACACAGACACAGGAAGAACAAGCAAACTCCACATAAAGACACAGGGAGAACATGCAAACTCCACATAAAGACACAGGGAGAACAAGTAAACTCTACACAGACACAGGGAGAACATGCAAACTCCACCCAGAGACACAGGGAGAACAAATTAACTCCACACAGACACAAGGAGAACATGCAAACTCCACATAAAGACACAGGGAGAACATGCAAACTCCACCCAGAGACACAGGAAGAACAAGTAAACTCCACACAGACACAGGAAGAACAAGTAAACTCTACACAGACACAGGAAGAACAAGCAAACTCCACACAGACACAGGGAAAACAAGTAAACTCCACACAGACACAGGAAGAACAAGCAAAGTCCACATAAAGACACAGGGAGAACATGCAAACTCCACATAAAGACACAGGGAGAACATGCAAACTCCACTTAAAGACATAAGGAGAACATGCAAACTCCACCCAGAGACACAGGGAGAACAAGTAAACTCCACATAAAGACACAGGGAGAACAAGTAAACTCTACACAGACACAGGGAGAACATGCAAACTCCACTTAAAGACACAGGGAGAACAAGTAAACTCTACACAGACACAGGGAGAACATGCAAACTCCACTTAAAGACACAAGGAGAACATGCAAACTCCACCCAGAGACACAGGGAGAACAAGTAAACTCCATACAGACACAGAGAAAATGCAAACTCCACACAGACACAGGGAGAACAAGTAAACTCCACATAAAGACACAAGGAGAACATGCAAACTCCACCCAGAGACACAGGGAGAACAAGTAAACTCCACACAGACACAGGGAGAACATGCAAACTCCACACAGACACACAGGTGAAACACGCAAACATGTGTGGTAGAAGGAGAGAGAGACAGAGAGAGAGAGAAAGAGAGAAGGAAGTAGAGAGGAAAGGGTAAGGATGAAGAAAGGATGGTAAGAAGACGGGGATGAGACGTAAGGGAGAAAAAGAGAGAGGAGAGGGACAGAGGAAGGAGAGGAGGGTGAGAGTGAGGGAGGCAAGAGACATGAGCGAGGGAGGAGAGAGATATGAGCAAAGGAGGATACAAGGACAGGAGGAGGGAGAGAGGGAGATGAGAGGGACAGAGGAGGAAGGAGCGAGGGACAGGGAGAGGAAGGAGAGAGGGAGGAGAGAGGCAGAGATAGACGAGCGTTTCTCAAGAGGAAAATCAGCTGCTTTAGTGACGCTGATTACATCTCCACTAAATGTCAAGAGCATTTGGGCGTGCGAGCTGAGGACAGACAGGAGAGAGAGAAGGAGAGAGAGAGAAAAACAATGAGAAAAGAAAGGGGAAGACAGGCAGAAAGAGAGGGAGAGAGAAAACACAATGAGAGGAGAGAGAGACAGGGGAGGACAGACAGAAAGAGAGGGAGGGAAAGAGAGAAACACAATGTGAGGAGAGCCAGAAGGGAAGACAGATGGAGAAAGGGAGAGAGAGAGAGAGAGAGAGAGAAAGAATGAGAGAAGAGAGAGGAGAAGAAGAAAGGGAGCGAAAGAGACAGAAAGGAAGGGAGGAGAAGAGAGGGCGAAAGGAAAGAGATAGACAGGATGTGAAAACTTAGAGGCAGGGGAAAGAGGGATAGAGACGGAGAGAAAGAGGGAGAAATGGAGAGAGAAAGAGACAGAGAAAGAAAGAGAAGAGGGAGGGAAAGAGAGGGGGATGAAGAGAGTGAGGAGTGGAGAGGTGCAGATCCAGACTCAGTGTGAACAGCTGCAGGGTCACAGGGCAAACACAGGGTTAATGTGGAGGCTTAAAGTCACGTCTCACATCAGTGTGTGACATAAAAGACCTCAGACCTCCACCAAGGCACTCTCTGTGGAACCAGACCTACACAAATATATGAACATTTAAGCCTCTACGAAACACACTGAGGACAACTGAGGTTTTATCAAAGGGAGAAGATGGAGAAGATGGAGAAGATGTTGAACATGATGAAGATGGTGAAGATGGTGAAGATGGTGAACATGATGAAGATGGTGAACATGATGAAGATGGAGAAGATGGTGAAGATGGTAGAGTTGGTGAAGATGGAGAAGATGATGAAGATGGAGAAGATGGAGAAGATAGAGAAAATGTTGAACATGATGAAGATGTTGAAGATGATGAAGATGGTGGAGTTGGTGAAGATGGAGAAGATGATGATGATGGTGAAGATGATGAAGATGGAGTAGATAGAGAAAATGTTGAACATGATGAAGATGGTGAAGATGGAGAAGATAGAGAAGATGTTGAAGATGGTGAAGATGGAGAAGATAGAGAAAATGTTGAACATGATGAAGATGGTGAAGATGATGAAGATGGTGGAGTTGGTGAAGATGGAGAAGATGATGATGATGGTGAAGATGTTGAAGATGATGAAGATGGAGTAGATAGAGAAAATGTTGAACATGATGAAGATGGTGAAGATGGAGAAGATGGTGAAGATGGTGGACTTGGTAAACACCAAACAAATGAAGAAATTAACAAAACTTTAAGCCACGTGTCTGAGGTATTGTTCCTTCTGCTGCAAATAAACAGACATGGCGCAGACAGAACTCTTCATAAACTCACTTATCCAAACGACGTTTATGGCGACGTCGGCTCCATTGGGCACTGCCATTTTCCACGGCAGGAAAGTTGTTGTTCCTTTTAAGTTGTTAAGATGAACATTTGTTGGACTTATACAAGAGAATGGAGAGTGACAAAGTGGGCAAATTGTCCACAGTCCTCAGGAAAACCAATAAGGCGTGTCCCAATCTGGGCCTCGAAATGACAGCCAATCAGATTAGAGCATTAGAGCCCCCCCTCCCCACCCACACGCACACACACACACACACACACACACACACGCAGACAGATGACTGTGGCCGGACCCCTGGAGCGACAGGGCTCAGTGCACTCAATAAGTCACACACTTACATGCACCTGTACCCACACTCACCCAGCAGGGGGCAGCAAAATGAGGACAGATGAGTCTAATACAAGCTCACAGCAGTCCATCTACATTCACAAGTGCAGTTCAAAATCTGAAAATAATTAAATAATTTAATAAATAAAGCCTTTTTTTTTTATCTTTCCATGCATGTTTGAGCATTTTAGTAATTTCCCCCTGAGCTCTATTCAAACCCTCCTTAACTTTAGCTGGAAGATTCTGTGCAGAGCTCCGCCCACAAACCTACATCACCCACACTCCCACTCAGCAGCTTTTATAAATGTACAAGAGCATGATACGAAACTGTATGAATAAATTCACAAACCTGATGCTAGACTGTGTTGTGCTCTGAAGGGGGAAAGCAAACAGAACTCAGAATGTCAAAAACTAAACTCAAACTTACTAAACATTGTGATTTTATTTCATTGGTAGTTACATTGTTATTGTTTAGTGATCTAAATATGTTATGTGTGTGATGTGTGTGATGTTATGTGTGTGATGTTATGTGTGTTATGTTGTGTGTGATGTTTTGTGTGTGATGTTGTGTGTTATGTTATGTATGTGATCTTATGTGTGTTATGTATGTGATGTTATGTGTGTAATGTTATGTATGTGATGTTATGTGTTTGATGTTATTTGTGTTATGTTATGTGTGTGTCGAAACCACATATGTTATGTGTGTGTCGACAACAAACAGGGATCACAACAGTGTGTTATGTTATATGTGTGATGTTATGTGTGTTAAGTTATGTGTGTTGTTATCTGTGTAACGTTATGTTTGTTATGTTATGTGTGTTATGTTGTGTGTGATATTATGTGTGTTATGTTGTGTGTGATGTTATGTTATCTGTGTGATGTTATGTATGTGATGTTATGTGTGTCATGTTATTTGTGGTATGTTGTGTGTGTTATGTTTTGTGTGATGTATGTGTTTTATGTTGTGTGTGATGTTTTGTGTATCCTGTTATTTGTGTTACATTATGTGTTATGTTATGTGTGTGATGTTATGTGTGTAATATTATGTGTGTTATGAGCTGTTAACACCCACAGAAGTGTAATACTCATCCAATCACAGACCACTACTGTGGTTTGGGCGGAGCCAAAGCTGAAGCAAATGAACCAAACCAAAATGGCGACGCCAAAAGTTGAACTTCAGCCGATTTTCACACAGAGTGTTTAATGTTGCAGAGGGAAGAGCTGTGAGCTTTTGTGGAAGGAAAGACGTTATAAAGTATGTACGTTTAGCAGTGCGCTCTACTTTAAGCTTGTATCTGGATGTGGCTAACGCTAAAGCTAACAACACATGAACACGTACAAACCCTTGGTCGTCTTTGACGTTTACACCAGAAAAAAGCATTCTTAGAGTTTAAGCTCTTCTCTCAACTGAATTTAACTAAAGTTTGATTTTTCAGCTTGTTCCGCTGTTGTGACACTTCGACCAATCAGAATCAAATATTCCTTCCTATGTCATGCTACAGACATTTTGTTAAAAAAAAAAAATAATAATAATAAAATAAATCACTATTCACTGTAGTTTTGGGTTACTTGTGTTTTATTTTGAAGAGGCAGGAAGTGGTCACAATGCATTATGGGTAACAGCAGCAGAATTCAGTGTGATAAAAACGTGTTAGAATAAGTGTGCATGTTGATGTCCAAACCTGATCATCTTGTGTTTAAACTCTTATCTACACCTACGAAGGTCGTGGCTGTAAGTTCAATGTGTATTTGGCAACTTAAATAAGTTTTGTAAGTTGCTCTGTTGTAGAGGTTTAACATGTTATTTCCAGGCATTAGACCGAGCCCATGATCTTGCTCAGGAGCACTATGTATTAATCATAGTAATACCTATATTCATGCATATTAACAGCCTAATTAGCAAATGAAAAAGTCACAAAAACATAGTATGACTCATTAAAGTAGCGGTTTGTGGAGTTAGCTGTTTTCTGATGCATTCATTCTGTGTTACAGAGCTAATGTACATTTATTTCTGTTTGTTTTTCCAGTTTCACTCGAGCGTTTCACACCACAATTGTAAAGAATTGTGAGCTGTCTTGAAGGCTGTATTAAAAGAGCAAAACGCTCAAACGTTTCCTGGCTTGTGAAAACCGAGTTTGGCTCACTGTTGATCTGCATTCAGATACACAGTATATTCAACACGTACAACTTCAGAGAAAGCCATGTGTGGAATTCAGCTGAGCGTTACACGTATGAATCTGGCATAGTCCAGGTTAGTGTAATACCCACTCTTTTAAAACAATAACACGCATCCCTTCTGTGAGCGGGCTTGCATCTCCACAAACCTGACTCTTACGCGGCCTGGAGGAGGTTCTTGTCATCGCTGTCATGTGTTTATGACGAGTGTTTTAAAGTGCAGCAGATGGAGAGGATGGAGGATCTAAGATGGCGTCCCTCGGGGCTCAGACGGACGACACCAAACAACATTCTGCTCCGCGCTTTAATTGGATAAAGTTAATGGTTCGTGAAGTCTTGCAGTTGTTCCCTTAAGCAAGACACCGCACCCTCCTTCAAGACACCAAGGGATGACTAAGACCAGCTATTTTCCACAACTTTTTGCTCTTTCTTTAATCATTTCTTGGACCACTACTTTGTACTTCTACTTGAGTAACACTATTCTACTTGAGTACATTCTCTCGTTAACTGAATTGACAAGTTTCATTCTGTGTTTTGTGGCGCTCTGAGTCAGTTTTTGAATGTTCTTTGAAGTTGTTTTTGGTTAAGAAAAGTCATAATTCCTCTGCTGCCTCCCACAGACTGGTTCAGTGAATCATGGGCTATTTTTATTTAAGAATTCTTTTAGACTTTTGTCTGATCTCCACATCCTGCCTAAACTCTTATCCTCTTCGTCGTGGTGTTTTATGTTATAAAACTTTAAATGAATGTGATTTGTTATTTAGCAGAATATAGAGCAGGGGTCCCTCAGGGGTCAGAACACAGACCATTGCTCTTTCACATGTTCATCATAAAAGTCGATTTATTCAAACCCAAACTGTAGCATTTTATATGAAACAACATTTAGCAAAAATAATAGAGATTTATGTTTGTGATGCAGTTCAGTCCATTCACAAAACGACTTTTACAACGAGCCAGAGCTGCTCCGGAATATTTGCAATAAAATATAATAATTGGCCTGATAATAGACAAGACCATGCCCCTCTTTTCTCCTGTCTCTGCTCCTGTTTGCTCCTGTTTGCTCCTGTCTGCTCCTCTCTGCTCCTGCCTGCTCCTCTCTGCTCCTCTCTGCTCCTGCCTGCTCCTGTCTGTCCCTGTTTGCTCCTTTATGACCGTTCTAAGTCAAATATAAACCTACTTTGGCAAGATCCGGACGTGTCGTTGCTGATCGATCTCTAATTATCCACACGCACATTTACTGATTTATTTAACCCCACTCTTGGTTTTAAATCTGCGTTTGCTTGTTGCTAAGTGATTTCTGAACCGATTTGCACAAATAAAAAGAGAAAAGTTCCACTCTCTTCTGCTGTGATCTTTTTGACTCTTGTTCTAAACAGAAGTGAGCAGAGCCGCTCCCTCTGCTTTGTTTTTCACATGTGACCTGAGAGTGAGAGAAAGAGAGAGGGACTGAGGGGGAGAGAGGGAGAGGGGGGAGGGGAAGAGAGAGAGAGGAGGGAGGGATGTGCACCCAGCAGGGGGCAGCAAAATGAGGACACATTAATCTAATACAAGTTCACAGCAGTCAATCTACAGTCACGTGTGCAGTTAAAAATCTGAAAAAGTGTTTTTGGTTCTTTATATGCATGTTTGAGTATTTTAGCGATCTCTCCTGGGCCCTATTCAAACCCTCCTTAAGTTTAGCTGTAAGGGAGAAAGAGGGGGAAGGGGGAGGAGAGGAGGAGGAGGTGTGCAGGGTCCGCTGACAGGACACAGCGTTCCTTGTGATAAAATAATGTCGAGGTCACTTTATGAGCCCTGGATTAAAAATAAAGAAAGAAATCAATACATATCCCCCTCCTCTCACGTGGCTCCTCCTCCTCTCACCTGGCCCTGCCCCCATTCTCTCACCAAGTCCCTCCCTCCTCTCACCTGCCCCCCGTCCTCTCACCTGGCTCCTCCCCTCTCCTCGCTCCTCCCTTCTCTCACCTGGCCCCTCCCCTGTCCTCTCACCTGGCCCCTCTCTCTCCTCTCACCTGGCCCCTCCCCTCTCTCCTGGCTCCTCCCTTCTCCTCTCTCCTGGCTCCTCCCTTCTCCTCTCTCCTGGCTCCTCCATTCTCCTCTCACATGGCCCCTCCCCTCTCCTCTCACCTGGCCCCTCTCTCTCCTCTCACCTGGCCCCTCCCCTCTCTCCTGGCCCCTCCCCTCTCTCCTGGCTACTCCCTTCTCCTCTCTCCTGGCTCCTCCATTCTCCTCTCACCTGGCCCCTCCCTTCTCCTCTCACCTGGCCCCTCCCTTCTCCTCTCACCTGGACCCTCCCCTCTCCTCTCACCTGGCCCCTCCCGTCTTCTCTCACCTGGCCTCTCCTCCCTTCTCTCACCTGGCCCCTCCCCTCTTCTCTCACCTGGCCCCTCCCCTCTCCTCTCACCTGGCCCCTCCCCTCTCCTCTCACCTGGCCCCTCCCTCCTCCTCCTACGTTCAGTCTCACCTGTGCTCTCTGCTCTTCTGTGAGGTCAAACCTGGCACACATCAGAGAGCAGTAACATAGACAGCATCTAGTGGTGATATGTGAGAATACAACAGGGACAGGTCAGTCTTATTATAGATAGTAGCTTTAAAGTCCCACCGTGTAACTTCTAAAAAGTACAGGAAAATAAAAGTTGTTTTTTTTTTTTTTATTGCATTGAAATTTGCTATATTCCACAGTATGGCATATCTGTCTCCATGGAGAATGTTTTTACATATTGTATGGTTTTAACTTTTCATGGAATTACACAGGTGACATTCCACCTCGATAAAGTGACGCAGTGTTGCTTTAACCTCCTAGGTCCTGGCGTCCTCATATGTGGACAACACATTTTGTGTTGTCTAGGCCACAATGCAATTTTTTAGAAGAAGAAGAACAAATAAAAGAGCAACAATGCAAAAATGTTCAATTTGGAATATTTATAAGGGTTTAGAATGTTCAGAATATTTAGGCACATGTCTCCTGCTCCTGTCTCTGCACATGAGACACATTTTTCCAAGAGGCACAGTTGTTGTTTCTCATTTGTATTTTGCATTCAGGATAAATGTTGCTGTGTTCAGGCACTTCATAGTTTTTGCAAATCATTATTCAAATGTTTCAAAATGATTCAAATGTCCACATATAAGGACATTCATTTTACATCACTTTTGTCAGAAACTACATAATGTAAAAAGATAATTCTTTGTTTTTACATCATCAGGTCCCAATCAAGCATGTCATGAATGAGCTCGGGTCTCAGGAGGTTATGTCATCTCACATGTGATAAGGTTTGTAAAAGTGGAGCATATGCCCCTTAAGAACCAAAAGTGCTGCTGTGGTTTTTGCCTGTTATCCAAATGAGCACTAGCTGCTAGCCTCAGCAGTTTGTAGACGCGCTCAGAACTGGAGCACCAGAGGGAAAAGGTCACGGCCATAAACCTGGAGCAGATGAGTCCGGCTCCTGCAACTTCTGAGACGAGCAGAGCCATAGATCAGGTTTAACAGGGACGAAACTTTAGTCCTACAGCAGACAGTCACACCACAGGCTGAGAAAACGTCTTTTGTGCTTCTAAAAGACATGTCCAAGTGTTAAAGAGAGAGTATTTACTTCTGTGGGGTATTAAAGAGGAGGTATTTACTTATGTGGGGTATTAAAGAGGAGGTATTTACTTCTGTGGGGTATTAAAGAGGAGGTATTTACTTCTATGGGGTATTAAAGAGGAGGTATTTACTTCTGTGGGGTATTCAAGAGGAGGTATTTACTTCTGTGGGGTATTAAAGAGGAGGTATTTACTTCTATGGGGTATTAAAGAAGAGGTATTTACTTCTGTGGGGTATTAAAGAGGAGGTATTTACTTCTGTGGGGTATTAAAGAGGAGGTATTTACTTCTGTGGGGTATTAAAGAGGAGGTATTTACTTCTTTGGGGTATTAAAGAGGAGGTATTTACTTCTGTGGGGTATTAAAGAGGAGATATTTACTTCTGTGGGGTATTAAAGAGGAGGTATTTACTTCTGTGGGGTATTAACTGTAACAGAACATATCTAGATCACCATGTTTCCTTTTATTGTTTTGAAAATGCTATATTCATCGTGAACAATGTTGCATACGTTTCACTTTAATTTTTAACTCTCTGTGCTAAGCCCCTCCCCCTTCAGAGCACCATCACAACACAATCAGCTGCATCACACTAATGAAACTACTGCACATCACACCAGGTTTGTGAAGTCGTGGTGTACAGTTTTGTATCATGTTTTTGTGTATTTATGGAGGATTGTCGTGCGGAGCGTGGGTGATGTAGGCTTGAGGGGCGGAGCTTCGTACAGAATCTTACAGGTTTAGGGTTCAAATAGGGCCCGGGAGAGATCGCTAGATTACTCAAACATGCATGAATGACTTCTAAAACCTCTTCAGGCAGGTTTTTTTGATGAGGGAATAACACTATAACATGGTAGAAAGCAAAAAAAAAAAAAAAAACCCTCTTTAAAATTGATATTTAGATTCATTTGAGCTACTTAAAGGCGCTGTATCTGATTTTTTTTTTTTTCTGTCTTGATGTGAAAAACAGAACTAGCTCATTATAAACAGTTTGCCGTGGTCTTACGTTATTCCTCACTTACCTTCTGCATTCAGAGCATCCTAATGATTCACCACGATGAGTTCATAAGTGCTTTTCAACAACTAGCATGCTAACAGTGATCCTCTGACAATAAAAACACTTTGTTATTAAATGCAGACAGCACACACTGGGTTTATTTTGACCTCAAGAGCTGCTTATACAACATATCTGTAAAGTTTGCACAAATATCATGATAAAAAATGTGGTACAGGGCATTTAACCTATTTTAAGCCATATTTGAACTTTCAAATCGTGCTGAAGGACTTTCTTATCTGAATCGTCACCACCTAAACCGTGTCCCCAGTCCCATCGGATTGATCCAAAACCAGAGATTTGTCCCAATTTATAAAAAAGAAATGTCGCAGGTGTCTCTAACTTTGACCTATTTTATACCTGCCAACAGTAAAGTGTGGAATATATTGTCATTTGTTTCGCCAAAATCCTCCCAAAACACAAAAAAAAATGTCCAGAACACTAGCTCAGGTATGATTATAACCTCCTTTTTTAATAACAGCAGGAGTGCAGGCTACAGACAGCTCCTTTAATTGCAGAGGAGTGAAAATTGATTTGTTTTGAGTCGCTGCCTTGATTTGACGACCAAAGAATGATATGAAATGACCCATTGAAAAAGTATTGGACACAGTGAAGCCAAAACTCCGTCTGAAGTCTGTGAGTGTCGCTCACACTTGAGAACGTTCCAGGGAGCGTACGTTTTAATCCGGAAGTGGAGGGAAAATCATATGATGCGGCGCTCCAGGCGAGATTTACAACACTTTGACTGCAGTCATTTTGTCATTACTGAGCCCATTTCACAGACACATCATGTTTAAGACGACACTAAACCTGTCGCATCCAGTCTGGAGTTTGGACGATTTACGCCAAAACTGTAATTTTAAAATCTTATCATTGCTTTTGTGTTTTTTCTTTTTTTTGTGGCAAGTTACTGCAAACATGCTCCTCCATTTTGGCTCTGTAAGTATCACCTATGAAAGAGGATGTGCCAAACGAGCCCACAGCCTTGACGCACATGTCCCATTCAAACGGAGGAAGAGGAGGAAGAGGAGGAAGAGGAGGAAGAGGAGGAGGGAGCGATGAGTCAACCCAACACAGCAAAATGGAGGAAGCAACAGTGTATAAGACAAGTCAGACTACACTTTTCCTAAAATACAGTGGGGCAAAAAAAGTATTTATTCAGCCACCAATTGTGCAAGTTCTCCCACTTAAAAAGATGAGAGGCCTGTAATTTTCATCATAGTTTCACTTCAACTATGAGAAACAGAATCAGAGGAATGAATCCAGGAAATCACATTATCTGATTTATTTATTTATTTGCAAATTATGGTGGAAAATAAGTACATGGTCAATAACAAAAGTTCATCTCAATACTTATATTCCCTTTGTTGCCAATGACACAGGTCAAACCTTATCTATAAGTCTCCACAAGGTTTTCAAACACTGTTGCTGGTAGTTCGGCCCATTCCTCCTGCAGATCTCCTCTAGAGCAGTGACTAGACACAGACTTTTAACTCCCGCCAAAGACTTTCTATGGGGTTGAGATCTGGAGACTGGTCCACTCCAGAACCTTGAAATGCTTCTTACAAAGCCACTCCTTCGTTGCTCGGGCGGTGTGTTTGGGATTGTCACGCTGAAAGACCCAGCCACGTTTCATATTCAATGCCCAATGGAAGGAGGTTTTCACTCAAAATCTCATGATACATGGCCCCATTCCTTCTTTCCTTTACACGGATCAGTCGTCCTGGCCCCTTTGCAGAAAAACAGCCACAGAGCATGATGTTTCCACCCCCATGCTTCACAGTAGGTATGGTTTTCTATGGATGCAACTCAGCATTCTTTCTCCTCCAAACACGACTATATATTTTGGTGTGATCTGACATAGGACATTCTCCCAGTCCTCTTCTGGATCATTCAAATGCTTCTAGCAAACTTCAGACGGGCCTGGACATGTACTGACTTAAGACTAAATACTTTTTTGCCACACTTTAAATATACTAAAGTTATTAATCATAATTTTGCCAAATTTTCTCTGTTTGAAGAATTTTGATGAAGTTTATAATTTTACTTCGTGGTTGCTGACGAGGCCCAGGTGTGACCGAGCAAATGTAACAAAACGTAAACGATGGCCAAAACCTGAAATTGAGAAAAAAAAATAAATAAATAAAAAGTTGTGATTGAACTAGACTAACAAAAATCAAAGACAACACCTTTATTTTGTTATCGATGTCTAAAATGTCAAAAAATTGCCTTTTTTTTTTTTTTTTTTGGTATTTTCAATGGAGTTTCTGAGTTGGCGACATAAACAGGGGGATTCTGTTAACTTAACTTATGCAAATATATAGTAAATATTCAGCACAGGTACTATCCACCAAACCAAGAAATAATGAAAAAAATACGTAAAGCTCCCATATGGACTTTAAGAACCAAATGAAAAACTGGACAGAAAATGTAGAGGTGTATTCAGATCTGATGCAGCACAAGAAACAACACATTTAAAAATATTTTGAACAACCTTTTTGACATTTTAACTGTCCTGAAACGTGTCTACGAGGATAATCTGTTGTCTCCATGGAGATGTTGTTGCGTGGTGACTGGGTAATTAGCACTCTCGCCTCACAGCAAGACGCTTCCAGGCCTTTGTTTGCATGTTCTGCTTGAAACATGCAACATCCAGCTCAGGGTCGTGACCAAGAGCAGCTCAAGATCTAGAAACGGGTCCCACTGCTCCTGACAGGTTATCCAAGAAGCTGCAGTGCAGGATGGGTCAAATGCAGAGAGAAAATGTTCCACAGCATGGCATTAAACTTAACAATCTTGTAATTTTCATTGTTGATTAAAAAAATATATTGACATTTTCCTTGTTGAGTAGGAGGGTCTAAGGACAGGGGATTTCTGTTGATTAATTTGTTTGTTTGTTTCTGTTTCATTGTTGATTTTTTAACTTTCTGTTTCATTGTTGGTTAAATCAATTCTCATGTTCAGCCCCAAGAGGAAAGTGCTGTTGTGATTTTGGGCTTGAATGGAATTAAAAATACATTAATCCTTTCTGTGAGTAGGGTCACCGCTCCACAAATCTGACCTGTAACTTGGCCTTGTAATGTCAGCTGCTTGTCACCATGGAGACAGACAGGTTTTATGTGATGAGAAACCCTCATTGGTTTGTCCTCAAAGGTCATGAGCTCTGGGTAATGACCGAAAGGACAAGATCGCAAATGCAAGCGGTCAAAAATGATTTTCCTCCGCAGGGTGGCTGGGCGCTCCTTTAGAGACAGGGTGAGGATCTGAGTCACACGGGAGGAGCTCAGAGTAGAGTCACTGCTCCTCCACGTCATGAGGAGCAGTTGAGGTGGCTCGGGCGCCTCTCTAAGGAGGTGTTTGGGGCATGTCCCACTGGGAGGAGGCCCCGGAGAAGACCCAGGGGCTGTCTCTTGGCTGGTCTGGGGACATCGTGGGGGATCAGTGCAGCACTACATCAAACTGGTATCTCGACTTGCTAAGGTAAATAACACCTGCCCACTACTGGATGTGGAATGCGTGGGGTCTCACGGTAACGCTATACTGACCAGTGTGGGACCGAACAAGGACATGTGGACAATACACAAAGGCCACATCTTATTATGTCCCTCACACTAAGGAATGTGTGACCCCCACTCTGAGAGGGTCATAAAACACTCACCTTGTTCAACCTTGCTGTAAGTTTCTTAATGTGTAATGCAATGCAAACCAGAAGAGGACCTGCCACACACACCCGCACACACCTCCACACACACACACACCCCACACACACATGCATTGGGAAACCCCATTAACAGCTCTCAAGATGCACGTCTCAGGACTCTCTTCTGTCCTTTCCTGAGAGTCCGTTAGTTCATTGTTCATTTTACCTGTGGAACTCATTCAACTCTTCTGACTTTATGTTCCAGTCTCCTGAGCCTTTTTGAAGTTTACACCAGAAATGAACACGTCCCACCGGAGGAGCTGGAGGACGTGTCTGGGGTGGTAGAAGTCTGGGAGTCTCTGCTTAGACTGCTGCCCCCGCGACCCGGCCCCGGATAAGAGGAAGAACATAGATGGATGGAGAAACCCTCCACCTGAAAAGGTCCCTAGTGCACATTTAATGAGGTCACCTGTTAGAAGTTACACGATGAATGTTAACTATTTGTCATCATCACCCACCTTTGCCTTTTGTGCTCCTCCTTCCTCTGTAACAGCTTCAGTCTGATCCTGTGTCCTCTGCTGCGTCTCAAGCCCGGTCAAACGTGATTGTCCAAGCACATCTGTTTATTTCAGTAGCGCGTGTGAAACGAAGGAGCTTATTGGTCATCTATGATTTACAAATAAAATTATATTTCTCTCACCTCAGATTAACACAGTTTTGCTTTTTTTCCCTGCATTTTTCCCCAACACAAACAGACCATGCCCGTCCCTGATTGGCTAATCCTGTCAATCCTGCCTCTCTGAAAACGGGGGCGATTCACCGGTGACTCATATCTTTGTAAAGTGTTGGAGAAGTGTGTGTTAAAAAAAGGATAGTTTCACCTCTTTTATGTGGTGAAAGTACCACTCGGGAACAAGCCCAAGAACCGCAAACCACAACTCTCACAATCTGCAAGTGACTTTTCAAAAATAAAAACCCAAATTTGGTGTGAAAAAGTGGACGTGGTGACTCTGGTCCTCGACTCTCTCAGTCGCGGTGCACAGTTTGACGTTCGTGAACAACTTTTGAGCAGAACAGAACACGAACAGTTGGATCTGATTTTTGAAAAGAACCAAATCTTTTTCTTTCTAGTTTCTTTGCCTTTTCGTCACGCCGTATCAACACGAGAATCATCACCGAAGCAGAGCAGGCGACACGAGTGAGAGCTTTGTGACAGATTAAAGTTATTATTATTCTAATGCAAAGTGAGATTTCGATTCTTCATAATTCCAAAGGGTAAACTCAGTCCCGCTCTCAGTTTGAACCGTTTTAAACACACCTGAGCCTCGGTCGTTTCTCTCTGTGATTAGTTTGTAGATAAAACGAGCTCTCACATCGGCTCCTGTCGTATAAATAAATGTAAAAAGAGCCAGTCTTTTGAACGGCTCTTTGAAATAGACAGATCCAAAAGATTCGGATCCCATAAAAGAGCCAAGAGTTCCATCGCTTCTCTCTGGCGGTGGTGAACATCGATTGTAGCCTCAAGGACCAGACCTGCCTCTTCCCATCATGCTCTGCTCTGGGTGAGAAAGTGTCAACAAATGTTTAACCACCAGCGGAGCGAGGGCGGGTATTTATCACTATGTGGGGACTCAAATCTTTACACACGCTCACGCTACGGGGACGTGCTCTTCCTTAGGAGAACAAAACACAGGTCCCTATGACGTCAAAGCTTGAAACTGGCAACACAAATGTGAGACTCAGGTGAGGCTCATTCTTCTTTCTGACTGGATAATCATCTTAAACAAAACACTAAATTATAACATAAAAACATGAGCCGTTGTGTCCGATGTTTTTGTAATTAAAAATAAATCAATAAAAGCTGTATTTGCTCCTTTAAAGCTCCTCCTCACGCTGCAGGATAAGACACGCTTATCTTCCTCTCCCCGACTTCGAGAACGTGTGAAGTTAACAAAGTAAAAGTAGTAAAGTTACAGGTCAGATCTGTGGAGAGGCGACCCTACTCACGGTAAGAATGGATGTATTTCAAGGTATTTTTTGGTCCACGATGAAGAAATACAACAGTTTAATGCCATGTTGTGAAACGTTTCAGGCAAAGGTTACGTTGGAAATGTTTTCTGTGCATTTGACCCATCCTTCACCGCAGCTTGGTTAACCCGTCAGGATTAAAAAGACTAGGTATCTGTACTTTACTTCAGTACATTTTACAGTGGGTACTTTTTTTTGTGTACATTTGAAAGCAGTATCTGTACTTTTTATTCCACTACATTTTTGAGCTGGACTGAAAAGTAAAAAGTACTCTTCATTTAATTTGAGGGGTTATTTTTCCCACATAAGCACACAAAAATAAATACACACACACTCTTAATGGGCATTTTTAAACAGCTACTTTAATACTTTTACTTACCGTATTTTCCGTATTTCACATATAAATTATTTTGCATTTTTGGTAGGTGCGACTTATACTTGAGAGCGACTTATACTCTGGAAAATACTGTAAATAGATTTTTTTTTCATGTGATGCTTTTACTCGAGTTACTTTTTACCTCTGTATCTGTACTTTTATTACATAAAAAAGCTGAATACTTCATCCAAAACGGACCATCAGGGGCAGAGTGACGGACGCAAGAGGCGCAGGTTACAAACGCAAGAAAACGCAAAAACGAAGATTAAAGTGGACGTTAAACTGTCGCGTTCATCCAGGTCCTCGCGTCCAAAAGCCTTTTATTTTCTCTCCAAATCCACACAACATTTCTAATAAGCTTGTTTTAAAAAATGAGAAAGAAGAGAGTAGTTCCTGATGTGTCTCGTGTTTACTTAAATACACCCTGTGAGGACCGGTGGGTGGAGCCGTCTGCAGATTAACAATACAAAAAGAATACTTCCTGCGTGTCTGTCGGCGGCTCTCTGTCTGCTCCGAGCATTTTGGTTTTTTTTACGAATAATAACACACTTTTGACTCGCATTTTTAGAATCTAGACGTGGCTTTCACATCCTTCAGCTTGCGATGTGCCGGCTCTTCG